>NC_083461.1:5165570-5325570 GCF_030014155.1 Tachysurus vachellii
AGTAGCAGCTCTTTTGACAAGGATGGTAATACTGTATATAAGGAAGAAGGTCCAGCTGAAATGTCTGAGGAGACTTTACCCCAAAAAGAGAAGACTGAGAGCATCATTCAGTCAGACAGGCAAAAATAAAACACGCTATTCAACTGAGTGTGATACTGGAAGCAGAGTGACATCAGAATGTAGTGTTTCATGCGGTTTACCACCCACTGAATTCTCCAGTATAGTGGATAGAGTGGAGGAGATCACAGGAGATCACAGGAGATCACAAGAGATCACAAGAGATCCTTTGAAAATTAATAAAAATGTCAGAATAGTTTGCATCATCAACGAATATTTAACAGATTTTTAAAAATCATTTTATTAAAAGGGCGAGAGTCACTCTGTCTCTGAAACTCTCATGCTCTCTTTCTCTCTCTCTCCCTCCTTCTCTCTCTCTCTTTCTTTTTCTCTCTGCCACTTTTACTTTTGTCTGTCTCTCTCTCTCTCTGCCCCCTCTCTCTGCCACTCTCACTCTTTCTCTGTCTGTCTGCCTCTCTCTCTCTCTTTCTCTCTCTCTGTCTGTCTCTTTCTCTCTCCCTCTGCCCCCCCTTCTCCCTGCCACTCTTATTCTCTCTCTCTCTCTCTCTCTCTCTCTCTCTCTCTCTCTCTCTCTCTGCAGTCCTATCGACTCCACATGCTTTCTTGTAATTAATGTTAATCTAGTCAAGAACAGATAGCCTGCAGTGCTCTAGGGAGTGGACATCACTCGCATATACAGGCTTCACACGCTGAAGGTTCTGAGGCCAAGGATTTAATAGGAAGTCTGCATGCTAAGTACAATACAGCCTCAAAATAAAATGCTCATTCTTTTTTTAATTCATAATCCATGTGGAAGATGGAGTTAGATTTCTGTACGATAGAGTTGCTTCACATGTGACATTTTATTCTCTTTTCTTTCTTTTTCTTATTGCTGGGTTTATGGAAGCCTGGTGTCCTGCCTCGGAGAACCGTCGAGGCAGCAAGACGACGCGGGTGAAGAAAAAGACAGAGTTAAAAGAAAAAAACAAAAACTTGTGACTTTATGTTGATCAGTAATGAACTGAGTTTTTAAAAAAGAGCGAAAGAAATGCCAGCCTCAGTAATTCCTGCGTATGACTCTGTTAATTCCTGCATCGTTAACAGTGAACTCTGAGTAATTAATTAGACATTCTTCTTTTTTTTTCCAGACTCAGTAGGAGGTAAAGATGACCTACTCATTTGTTCCTCATTAGTTAGCAAACGACTCAATCTGATGTGGATTTTTCCCAACTAGGGCAATTTAATCATTTTTTTTCTCACATGCTTTTCCTTCCACATTTTTAGAGGGACTTGATTTTTTTTTCCATCACCCTTAATGTCATCAGTGCTTAATCCAAGCTCAAAAGCACTTCCACATTTTTTCTAACACTCTTAATCCTAAGTGATCGTATATTATTGACATAATCGTTTACTAAACTGTATGTGATTGTTTCTTAGGGAAATATTATAATCACTTGCCTACTGTTCCTACTGTTTGAGCGATTATTAAAAACCGGCTGCTTGTTTAATGACACTATAACTCTCTCTCTCTCTCGCTCTCTCTCTCTCTCTCTCTCTCTCTCTCTCTCATTTTCTACCGCTTATCCGAACTACCTCGGGTCACGGGGAGCCTGTGCCTATCTCAGGCGTCATTGGGCATCAAGGCAGGATACACCCTGGACGGAGTGCCAACCCATCACAGGGCCCACACACACACTCTCATTCACTCACACAATCACACACTATGGACAATTTTCCAGAGATGCCAATCAACCTACCATGCATGTCTTTGGACCGGGGGAGGAAACCGGAGTACCCGGAGGAAACCCCCGAGGCACGGGGAGAACATGCAAACTCCACACACACAAGGCGGAGGTGGGAATCGAACCCCCAACCCTGGAAGTGTGAGGCTAACGTGCTAACCACTAAGCCACCGTGCCCCCCTAGACACTATAACTGAGCATTCGTAATCATGTCATGTGTTCATGAGCATTCGTAATCATGTCATGTCAATCATGTGTTTTCAAATCAGTTCGGTAATGAACTAAAAAAGAAATGAAGAATGAATAATATTTTTTTAATCAGTTTAATAAATTAAATCATTTATTTTTTATATTAACCAATTTGCTGTATTTCAGTAACTTCCAGAATAAACCACGTAACACATAATTGAAATCCTCTCCTGCGAGTAGGAAACCTTTGATTTTATCAAACGACTACAGACGCTGCAGCCATTGATTCCGCTGTGTTTTATACTCAGAAACTTGTAGCGTGAAGAAAATCCAGAATTTCCCGCTCGTAATTACGACATCGTACACGGCTACTGCTTTCAATTACGTCCTGTATGCTAGTTAGCGTCGTGCCCTTCTTATAATTTGAACTCACCACTTCCTGGTCAAAATGCAAAACAAAAAATAAATCAAGAATCAGGCTCAAGAATTGAGTTTCACCATCCATTTATTCAGTGGAATTTTTCCACTGAGACACATTTACTTCTCTTGGGACCTAAAAACATCACATTTCACGCCTTTATCCTGTTCCTGTAGTGTGATAGACAACTAATCCTAACCCAGGTCGCCAGAGGGAGCAGTCAGTTTTGTGGCAGTTTCGTGTATCAAAGTATCATGATCTACACAAAGTATTGTTATTTTGCAACTACGTACCAAGCCGTGTTATTGTTGTGCTTTGCCTCTGTATGATTTTGTTTCTTTTGCACTTCAGATTATCATATTGGTTTGTTTGCCTTCTGGATTGTTTACTGTTTTCATGATGATTGAAATTTTGCCTGTTTTGCTTGCTGTTTTGTGTTTTCTTCAGTAATTCTCTGCATATGGATCTCAAACCCTCTGCCTCCATGCCACAGTAGCATCTCTTTCAACCCCTAATTAATTAGATTCCCACATTCAGATGACACCTGAACCGCATGGAATTAGCATTAGTGACGCTGGTTCTGCAGCACATCATCCGGCCGACCGCGGTGGTGTGAAGCCGAGGTAATCGACGCCAGGCCGATCCCTACGCTATGGCACCCTGCCTCAAGAAATTGCTTTAAGAGCAGCACTTACAGCTCACAGCAAATACAAATTGCACACAAAAGCTCATACAAAAGATCTCCCGCCCTCAAAGCACCACGTAAATACAGCTCAAGCTCTAGCGAAAAGTACATTACAGCCGAAATGCTTATCTTCATTATGTCCGTCCCTGTGAGATCCGGCTTCTGAGAATTTTTTTTTTTTTTTTTTTAGAGAATCTGACGTCATTAAAAAAAAACCTTCACAAGCCTTTTTACCTCTCCTGAGCTTCTACACAGAATCTGAACATTTCCAGTGTGCGTGTTGTTAATGATGTGGAAATTCTCTAATTAATTCACTTCCAAACGAACATAAGGTCAGTGATGTCGACTGCAATTGAGGGCTGATTACGTGACCTCGGTTATGTCGCTCACCTCGTGTAATCCTCGCTGGAGCAGAAGGGTTGGGTGTGAGTGAACAGAGGCATCGGAAACAGACACACACACACACAGACACACAATAAAGACAGGTCCTTCAGGCATGTTTACAATCAATGCAGGATTGCAAGATGAATCGCAGTAAATAAAAATATTAATACACACTATAAATTTTATTTGGTTTCATCATCTAGTATGGCTGTGTTTTTTTTACTTTAAACACCAGGTAAAAATAACTAGCCACCAAATACAGCTTTTAAAAAAGGGCATCTTTATAAATCAGCACGTTCTGTTCAACAAGAGCAGAATTTAACTCAGTGCAGTAAATTAAATCTTCTCAGTTTAACACTCCACTTTCTGGATCCAATACAGTTCATCATTATTCAGCTAATTAGCGATTTTAGCTAGCAACGATTTGCCAGGTGACTAAGCTGCTCGCTAGTAGTAGTTAGCAACATTCAGGCTCATGCTAGCTAATGCTGTGATGCCAACAGTCTGACAAAATGTGTCCCAAAAAAGAACATTGTGATAATCGTTCTGTTGTAGCAGATTTCAGAGGAGTAACTGACACACAGCTTAATACATACAGGATACTGACGATACTTAATACATACAGGATACTGACGATACTTAATACATACAGGATACTGATGATACTTAATACATACAGGATACTGATGATACTTAATACATACAGGATACTGACGATACTTAATACATACAGGATACTGACGATACTTAATACATACAGGATACTGACGATACTTAATACATACAGGATACTGACGATACTTAATACATACAGGATACTGACGATACTTAATACATACAGGATACTGACGATACTTAATACATACAGGATACTGACGATACTTAATACATACAGGATACTGACGATACTTAATACATACAGGATACTGACGATACTTAATACATACAGGATACTGACGATACTTAATACATACAGGATACTGATGATACTTAATACATACAGGATACTGACGATACTTAATACATACAGGATACTGATGATACTTAATACATACAGGATACTGATGATACTTAATACATACAGGATACTGATGATACTTAATACATACAGGATACTGACGAATAAAAGCAGTGTTCATTCCGATGTGAAAAATAAAACAAGAGTTATCGTTCTAACAGCAGTGGCTTTTAGTTACTGCTTTATTTTTAAAGAACAATAAATTCTGTTTTAATTCTATTGATATTTATTTACTGACAGTAAATCAACAGAATGTTTAGTTGGAGGTTTGTTTTATTCTGTCTTTAAGCCATCATATCTACTTGCCTTTAGATAGTAAGATTAGATTTCATAGAAAGAAAAGAAAGAAAGAAAGAAAAATAGTAAACTTTCAGATAGATAGATAGATAGATAGATAGATAGATAGATAGATAGATAGATAGATAGATAGATAGATAGATAGATAGATAGAGAAAGTAAAAGAAAGAAAGAAAGAAAGAAAGAAAGAAAGAAAGAAAAAAAGAAAGACAAATGGTTAACCTATAGAAAGAGAGAGAGAGAGAGAGAGAGAGAGAGAGAGAGAGAAAGAAAGAAAGAAAGAAAGAAAGAAAGAAAGAAAGAAAGAAAGAAAGAAAGTAAAAAAATGAGCAAAAGAAAGAAAGAAACCTATAGATAGATAGATAGATAGATAGATAGATAGATAGATAGATAGATAGATAGATAGATAGATAGATAGATAGATAGAGAAAGTAAAAGAAAGAAAGAAAGAAAGAAAGAAAGAAAAAAAAGAAAGACAAATGGTTAACCTATAGAAAGAGAGAGAGAGAGAGAAAGAAAGAAAGAAAGAAAGAAAGAAAGAAAGAAAGAAAGAAAGAAAGAAAGAAAGAAAGAAAGTAAAAAAATGAGCAAAAGAAAGAAAGAAACCTATAGATAGATAGATAGATAGATAGATAGATAGATAGATAGATAGATAGATAGATAGATAGATAGATAGATAGATATTGTAAAAGAAAAAAGAAAGACAAATGGTTAACCTATAGAAAGAGAGAGAGAGAAAGAAAGAAAGAAAGAAAGAAAGAAAGAAAGAAAGAAAGAAAGAAAGTAAAAAAATGAGCAAAAGAAAGAAAGAAACCTATAGATAGATAGATAGATAGATAGATAGATAGATAGATAGATAGATAGATAGATAGATATTGTAATTTTATATATAGTGTCACGTCAATCTTTTAATCCGCCATGAACTCCATTATCCAGAACACACTCCGCCTACAAACATGGCTGCCACGGACAACAATCTCCATCACTGTTTCCAATCACATCACGTCCTCACTCCACATGCACACTGATTTTCCCAACAAATCATTTTAGCTCTTGTATTCAGCTGTCTTCTGCCATCGTGTCTGTCCCTGTGTGAGTTTGTGTCACGATTTAAATCTCTTCTTTTCCCACCTTTAATAAAATGTCCAATTCTGTTCATCTCCGACTCAGAGTTACAAATCGGCCCTCACTTCTTGTGGAATTCTAAAGAAATGCTAAAATAAATTCCTCAGTCGAGAGATATTTTTAAATACATCATGTGCTGTTTCTCGAGTATTCTTCGTGCTGTGACGTGGCGAAAAACAATAACTCTGTAGGGTCAAGAGTCAAAATACAGAAATAGCATAGGGACGAATAGCAAATACCGCCGGCTGCTGAATTGGTGATAGATATTGAAAATGTCAATGTGGGGATGATGGAGTGGGAAAAACATTCCCGGATTTTTCCCCAAGGCCATCTATGCCTTGTGTCTGGGGTGTGTGTATGTGTGTGTGTGTGTTAGAGAGAGAGAGAGGGAGAGATAATTACCATCAGGAACTGGGTCTGGACTCTGACGGATTCTACAGCAGCATGGGAAATAGTGTCCCACTTTTCAGCCCACACATATACAACAAATAAACACCACCTTGACTGTTTTTTCCTCCGTTGCCACATATATTTCTAAGATTTGACTAAATTACTCCCTGCCTGTGCGTTTGGGCGTCAGGGGCAGGAGCTGATTATCCCACGATGCTTGACTAAAGAGTGTGTGATCCGTAATCGATACGGTGCAAAGGAGGGTGAAGAGCTGACAGCGCTGATTAATTACAGAAGAGGGAATACATCGTGAAGCCATGGAACATATCAAACAGTCACAGTATTGATATGTATGACAGACTGATTAAAAAACAAAGTCTCTAGAGATGATGTCACAGATTAATTTGCATATTCATCACATCACTGAATGCTCAAGATTGATCAGAATAGAAAATATGAGATTGTACTGTTTTATTTAGAAGTTTGTTGTTTTTGATTCTGGTTCTACAAATTTGTTAACAAAGGAAAGGAATCAGTCGTTTTTATTATGGTAAATGTCTCCATAATGTATTTAATCTGGGGATCAATGAAGTGGGAAGAACGACGGTGATCAGAGCTCGATTGTTTGTAACGTCTGCATCTTAGCAGGTGAAGTGGGAGGAGAGAACAAGGAAGGAAGGAAGAATGGAAGGAAGAAAAGGAGAAAGAGAGAAAGAGAGAAAGAAAGAAAGAGAGAGAGAGAGAAAGAGAGAGCAAGAGAGAAATTAAAGAACTAAGAAGTGGGAAGAAAGATTGTGATCAGTGCTGGGTGGTTTGTAACGTCCACATCGCAGCAGATGTGTTGGGAGGTGAGAACATGAGTTAGGGTCACAGTCCATAATGGGTCAAAGAAACAGAAAGAAAGAAAGAAAGAAAGAAAGAAAGAAAGAAAGAAAGAAAGAAAGAAAGAAAGAAAGAAAAGTAAAAAAATATTAGAGAAAGAAAGTGTAAAAGAAAGAAAAAAAGAAAGGAAGAAAGAAAGAAAGAAAGAAAAATAGTAAACTTTCAGATAGATAGATAGATAGATAGAAAGATAGATAGATAGATAGATAGATAGATAGATAGATAGATAGATAGATAGATAGATAATATCACAACACCAGAACAGGCACTGTTCTAGTGCACTGTGTATTAGTGTGAGTAATGTAGTGTTCACACTGCGAATTACAAGACGAAGAAGTGCAAAGAAACTGAGGAACGTCAGGTGCTTCATGCAGTCGACGCTTGCAGCTTTGCTCATGTAATGGAAAAGGAGCGGGGCTACCAGGTGCCGATGCTAAACGGGCAATTTCAAGATGGCCGACGACATTCCGGCGGACGAGACGTCTTCCAAACTTACCACGTTATGTGATGTACATTTTTCAATGTTAAAAATTCTGCGTGTTCTACTATAGCTACTGTAGCGGCATCTGACATGCGTTTCATGTAATTCGCAATAAAATACCATAAAATAGCGTACCGTTTGACACAATACGAACCTTCTAACATTCGTGCACTAGACGTTAGATTAAATAGTGCATAGGGTAAGTGTGTAGCGTGTAGGCGGAAACACGAGTAGGAGTAGTGTACAGTAGTAGTGTATAGCATTACACAGTATAGTATAGTATAATATAGTACAGTATGTTAGACATGTGAAACAAGTAACAAAGCAGTGCGTAATTGTTCACGTGATTCATTTTTGAGTTTTATAGGCATTGCCAAATGCTAATCCACACATACACCTGGTTATTTACAGATGATTGTCCATTAGCAACATACGCACATGAGGAAAAACATGAGGAAAATCAGCATAAATCTGATGAAATGCGCTTTGTAGTATGATTTGGCCTGAGCAAACTTTTACAAACAAAATAATATAGATAAACTGCTAAAGCTCAGTAAAGGATTGATAAATGCTCTACGTAGTAACAAATTTAACAAGACTAACAAGATCTATTAGACCGTGATTTGGTTCGTTTTTGTGTGAACTGGTTCAGCGTGCTAATGCGAATCATTAACAGAAATTACACAGTTTATTAATATTCATTAATATTTTTGGGTGTCGTTAAGGATGATTAAAAAATGATTTGTATTCCTGCAGAGTTCCTCGTTCATCAACATTAAAACCAACTGAAATGAATCAACTGAATATCCACTAGCGGTATTAATACAGAGAAGACGTAGGCCTGTGTACAAACAATTAGCATCAGACAATTACAGGGAACCACAGCGGGAATGAAGTGCACAAAACGCTTCAGTACCAAGAGACGGTAATTGCACTGATCGGTGACATGGATCCATCCGCTGTGCGCAAACTGGAATCTGATTGCTTTGGGCTTGCAACATCATCATCATCATCATCATCATCATCATCATCATCATCATCATCATTAGGAAAAGAGTATTGGGACGTACATTTCAAATCATCTCCTGTTCCCAGGCAACATCTAAGTTATCCTTCTTAGACAGGACCAAATCATTTGTATTCTGATTTTGTTTTTTTTTTGTTTTTTTTAACACAAACACAGCAATAACATTACAGTACATATGGCTTACTTTCTCCTCCCCATCCATCACTTTGTGTCATCTCTACTTTTACTTCTTTGCAAAAATACAAATAACCTATAAATGTTTATGGACACCTGGCATACAATTGTATGTGTCCAGAGTAACTGCAGACGTCTTAAAGACATCTTCATGGTTTCTATCATGGTGGTACCATCCTCAGCAATCCCATGTATCTCCAGTCTATCCATATGAACCATCCTCAGCAGCATTGATGAGAACTCCAACATGAAGTAGGGCATAAGGATAGATCAGGCAGACTTGTTAAATACCCTGTTCCAGATTTAGTCCCTGTTCACGTTAGAATAAGCTCCACTTTTTTCTCCAATTCTTGGAAGGATTTCTACTACATTTAGGCTTGTGACTGTGTGCACTCCTTCAGCCAAAGGATCATCAGTGGGATGTTGAAGAGGCTCCAGTTCCAGTTCATCCCAAAGGCTCTGTGCCGTTCTTCTGCTGTGTCCTTAACCTTCACACTGTGTCTTCATGGATTTTGATTTGTGCACAGGGGCATTGTCATGCTGGAAGAAGTTTGAATCCCTTAGTTCCAGTGAAGGAAAACTTGACAACATACAACAACAATCTATACAGTTGTGTGCTTCCAAATGTGTGGCAACAAATGAGAAGAACCATATATAGCTGTGATAGTCAGGGGTGCACATACTTTTGGCCGTATAAATGAATTCTGCTTGCTTATTTAATTTTTGCATTCTATATATTACATATATGTTGTATCCCTGATTCTGATAGGATATGAGGTATTGATTACATGTATTCTTTGTGAGTTTTTTGTTACTATAGTATAGTATAGTATAGTATAGTATAGTATAGTATAGTATAGTATAGTATAGTATAGTATAATATGGTATAGTATAGTATAGTATAGTATAACATAGCATAGTATAGTATAGTATAGTATAGTATAGTATAGTATAGTATAGTATAGTATAATATAAAAAAAGGAAAGAAAGAGAGAAAGAAAGAAAGCATGTGTTTAACTGGCTGATAATTCAGTTATTACACTAAACAGAGATTTATAGTATAGTATATTATAAGTATACGATTGTATTGTATGGTGTTGTAGTACAGTTGTCATGGTTGAGGCACCTGCCTCGTCCCCCGATCGCCACCAGAGGGAACCGTCCGCCGATTATTAGTAGCTTCCGGACTGCATCTCCCATAATCGTCTTACCGGGACTGATTACACAGCCCCCTGCTTCCAATCACCCAACGCCTATATAACTTGAACTTGACTTCAGTGCGAAGTCTCGATTTGCCACGGCTATCAGTCTGAGCGTTTCCTGTTTTGTGACTACTCCCGGTTTTGTTATTCTGTTCTGTATTTCTGTCTTACGATTGTTTCCCGCATGCCCTGACCTTCTGCCTGTTAACTTGACCACGATTTCTGCCTCATCTACACTGTTGCATTTGCTGTTATTGACCCCTGCCTGTTGTTCAACGAGAGTATTTAATACTGCTTGCAAATGGATCCTCGGCCCTACAACAGTACAGTAAAGTTTAATATAGTACTGTATAGTATGGGTCATAGTGTTGTATAGTAAAGGGTATATATATGAGATAGGTGGATGTGATAGCTCAGTGGTTAAGGTGTTGGACTACTGACCGGAAAGTTGTGAGTTCAAATCCCAGGTCCACCAAACTCCTGGGACCCTAAGCAAGGCAGCTAAGCCCCAATTGCTCAGCTGTAGATACAGTATGAGATAAATGGAAGTTGGTCTTGCTAAATGGCACACATTCAGTATTTACACTAAACAGAGATAAATTGGGTAGCACAGTACAGTAAAGTTTTACATAGTACAGAATAGTACAGTACAGTGTTGTATAATATGGCATGATGTATAGCACAGTATAGTATAGTTACAGTATGTGTACTATAGTACAGTACAGTACAGTACAGTACAGTACAGTACAGTATAGTATAGTATAGTATAGTATAGTATAGTACAGTACAGTATAGTATAGTTACAGTATGTGTACTATAGTACAGTACAGTATAGTATAGTATAGTATATTTACAGTATGTGTACTATAGTGCAGTACAGTACAGTAAAGTACAGTATAGTATAGTTACAGTATGTGTACTATAGTACAGTACAGTACAGTAAAGTACAGTATAGTATAGTACAGTATAGTATAGTATAGTACAGTACAGTACAGTATAGTATAGTATAGTACAGATTTTGTGTCTGCAGCTTATCTCAGTAATAATCTGAAAAAAACAAAACAACCTTGTTTTTCCTGGTTGAATAAATCCCGAGGTTCCTCCATGTCACCCCCCAAACTTCCCAACTGAGATTAATCCACTTCCTCAACGTAGCACCAACAAACACAGAACCAGCATTTGGATGCAAGGCCTCAGAGAGTTCCCGCACACAACAAAGCACACCGCTTCACACAAACTACACACCGACTGCACAAACGCTACTATATGATTTCACTTACAGGTGTATGGATTTCTCTTGGGTTTATGTTGTAGTATAAAAAGTTGGACCTTTTTTTGCAGAAAAGGGGCGGGGTTACAAGACGCAGATGCTGAACGTGACAAAATTTCTGTACGAGACAAACTTTCAAGATGGCCGACAGTGGACGGGACATCTAATAAAGGTCTCTTAACTGAGCCCATGTTGTGTGACTTATTTATTTATTTATTTTTACCATTTTAAGATGTATTATATACTTCTAAAGCTACGGTAGCAACGTCGTTAAAAGACGACATTCGCCATTGTCTTGGAAACAACTTATACTTCCGGTTAGTAAATAATGTTCCATTTGAGACAATACTGTACATCCTTTCTAACATTCTAGACACTAGAGCGCATAGTGTAAATGTGTAATTAGTCATTTAGGACATAGTTAATAGTTCAATAATTACATGTGACAAGTCCTTTAACATATGACAAGTGTTAATATTAACATATTAACATTTGCCCAGAACGACTGAAAGCCGCTGTTATGATGAATGAATCAACAAGTTCTGACCAATCAGATTCAAGATTCCAATAGCGCTGAAGAGTAAAAATATCCGTAAGAATATCCTTTTTAAATGCGATATGAATCTTCTCGTTCTTTAGTAACACGACGTTTCACAGCCTCCAGCCAGCTTCATATCATCCTGTAATATTGCTCCTGTATTTTATTTATTTATTTATTTATTTATTTATTTATTTATTTTTATAATATACATTCTTCAAATCAGGTCCTGAAACCGAGTGCGACATAACAAATCATTTTCATTATTTTCTTTATGTTCTTTTTATACCTTTCGGGAATTATATCATTTTATTGGTAAAATAGTGATACATTTTATTATTTTTTTCAAAAAAACTCAGAAACAATAGGGAACGAAACAGAAGAATCTTCAACACAGCACGTAAAATAACACTGCTATTTGTCTCGGAATGTCTTATTTAATTTTTAATAACATACCCAATCACGATGGCTCAGATTTAGCTGTTATTGTGGTAATTGTGCTCGTTAATCTAGCACGCGTCTCCCTAGCGAGCCGTTCTTCGAGATAATACTTGTTTGAAAACATACGCTGGAAAACAATCGTGTTCATCATGTCGCGTCGGCTGTTTTAGGGCTGTGTTCAGACGGTGTCGGTGTAGTGAGTATTTAATAGTGAAGGCGCTCACAGCAGGATTCAGATCTCAGACAAAGCTACAAGTGCTATTCAGAAGACTTGAGCTAGTGCTAAGAAAAGAATCGATAACTTCCGGCAGTGTCTGTTCAATGAAATATGTGTTCATAGATGACTGTATTTGTTTTTTCTAAATAACCTCATTTGACAGAAGGCATATATATATATATATATATATATATATATATATATATATATATATATATATATATATATATATATATATATATATATTATATATATATATATATATATATATATATATATATATATATATATATATATATATATGAGACAGAGAGAGACAGACAGACAGACAGACAGAGAAAGAGAGAGACAGACAGACAGAGAGAGAGAGAGACAGATAGACAGAGAGGGACAGACAGACACAGAGAGAGAGAGAGACTTTTTTGTTTTTTTCTTTGCTGTCAAATGAGATTGGACATGACATACTGTATTTACCTCTTGCTACGATGAAATATATCTAACCAAGTATTAGCGGAAGTTAGTTCTTTGTATTGACGAACACATGTTTTTTATCAACTACACGAAAAACGTAAAAAGACAAAAGACAAATACAAAGAAAGATAAAATTACTTGCTCAGGTGCAGGGCAGCAGACATGAATGTTTTTTTCCCTCACTGACGCACTAACTCAAGCACGAGCAGGATTTATCCAATCATGGACGTTGATACATGGATATGCAAACCAAGATTGCTTAGGGTTTTACAGTGTGAATCGTCAGATAATAAAGAGCCAGGATTCATTGTTAAGACTGAACAGTGCAAAACCTCAAATAATATGTATAACCCAGGATTTTGTTTAGCCTAGCTTTAATCACCCAGGGCTATTATTAAGCATGTGAAAATATCTGAAAAGACCTGAAAAAAAAAACACTTAGCTGCATAACCTAATAATGAGGACATTATTTACATTGACGGTATTTCCTGTCCAGTGTCACCTTTCCTTCTGAGTCTGGTTCCTCTCGAGGTTTCTTCCTCGCCTCTGGCTCGTTCATTAGGGATAGGCGTTAGAGATAAATAGTAGTTAAATTTGAAACATAATTTTTTTTTTATTTGGATGAAATTGAATTGAATTGGTGTGAGTGTGTGATTGCGTGAGTGAATGAGAGTGTCTGTGTGCCCTGCGATGGGTTGGCACTCTGTCCAGGGTGTATCCTGCCTTGATGCCCGATGACGCCTGAGATAGGCACAGGCTCCCCGTGACCCGAGGTAGTTCAGATAAGCGGTAGAAAATGAATGAATGAATGAATTGAATTGAATTAAATTAAATAGAAGTAATGACCCTGAACACACATAACTTACTTCTTCAAATGTATGACACAAATCACAAATACGACTCGTGAAAACGTATGAGGCTGTTACAGAATATTAATCTGTTTTTTTTTACTTTTTGTAGAATGTGTAAGTGTCTCTTGAAATTAATTTATTCACAGTAAATAACTGATTATTGAATTGCAACCTTGTGCTTTTCTTTCATTTTTGCTTTTCTAAAATGACTACAAGGAAATGGAGGACAGTTATTACTTCTATTCATTTTGGCAGCCACTTAGCCAAAGATTATACTGCTTTGTATAAATGCGAGCATGCCGAAAGATCTCCTGTACGTCGTAATAGGACGTCGATTCATCTCGGTTAATCATCAGAACATACACCGTTTCCCTGGAAGATGTTTGGCTTTTAAAACTAAATTCTGTCCAATGAAAATCAAACTGTAAAGGGTTTAAAATGGAGGCATTCAACAGAATAGAGGACTAAAGAAATGAAAAGCATCCATTAAGATCATTCAGGAAAAAAAGGATCGCAATTAAACGATCGTAGGAAGAACGATTATGTCCTTTCCTAATATATTTAGTCCTAAATAGCACCCAAATGAGTCCATTACCTCAAGGAAAGAATCAGATGTCTACAGAATATCAGGTTTGACTTTGTCCTGCCTTGATTTGTTGTTGCGTAATTGATGAGATTACGGTTCTAATTGAAGGTTAGATCGTTATTTTGTTAAAAGTGGATGAGAAATTAGAACGAAAGCGGAAAGCTGAGCGCAAATAGTTTGTGACCTTGCAGGTATTTTCCTAGACTGCGTCAATAGAATCGGCAGCTAATTGAAAAGTAGCCCAAAGTCTTTTTTTCCTTTCAAAACTCTCACGTATTCAAGTGACACACTGGCCTCGAGCCAAGGCGGTCATTCTGAAAAATGGACCCGAGCACCTGATATTGAGATTTAAACCCATGCTTTTTTCTTTTTTAGAACAAAGCGTTAATTATGATGATGGCTCTGTCCTCAGGCTGCACATCTCAGCAGGTAGAAGGTAAAACACGTCTGTGCCTTCGCATTACTCTCTCCTCCCGGGAATGGAATTACTCTATATTAAAGACTAAATTTCCCACAGTCACTTTAGTGTTGTAAAGCAGCCAGGAGCTCCATCTGCCTCCACATTTTCTCTCTCGATTTGCTCCACCCGTCCACTTACCGTGGGCAGCGATCCCAAACTTGACCAAAGCCTTCTGATTCCAGTCACAGCTGTGGACACTTGTAGACATGTTCCTATCCCTACATCCCTTCATCTCAAAAGTGCATAGGAAGCAACGAATGAAAGAATGAAAGAAAGAAGGACAGGGGAAAAAAGTAAAATATCTGAAGGCAGTAGGGACCTGACCTGATATACTGTTATTGCATTTTAATACAGGCGAGTCCCTGATCTCCTGCCAAGATGTCTCTGGGAAAAGGTTCTGCTGCCTTGTATTACCATTTCATCACTTATTCATGATGAGCTTTAAACAGACAGTAAGGATAGTGGGAGCTGCTAGCAGAGAGAACCTGAAAGAGATGCCTACTGAAATCTCTAATATGCATTTAGAGCACAACGCTGTCGAAGTCCTGAGTCAGATCGGTTCATTTTCAAGAACAGCAGCTCTGATCTGATGTAGTTCATCGGCTGCGAGGCAGGCGAACGGGTTCAACGAGATGTGGTTTTTGATACGGTGACGTTTTTAGCGAGAATGGAAGGATACAGTGGAACAAATAAGCGCTCTTCAAAAAATGGTGAGAAGAAAAGAATCTCAAGAAAGAATAATGATGTGGATGGACTTATACAGAAGACCACACTGCGTCCTAGAACAGAAACTAATCCATTTCCGGCATTTAGCATACGCTCTTATCCAGAGAGACTTACATTTCAATTTATACAACAAAGCAATTGAGGGTTAAGGGCCTTGTTTAGGGGCCCAGCAGTGGCAGCTTGTTGGACCTGGGGTTCAAACCCATGACCTTCTGGGCAGTAGTGCAACACCTTAACCACTGAGCTACCACATCCCAAGACAGTCCAATCCATCCCAAGACAGTCCAATCTATCCCAAGCCAGTCCAATCCATCCCAAGCCAGTCCAATCTATCCCAAGCCAGTCCAATCCATCCCAAGCCAGTCCAATCTATCCCAAGCCAGTCCAATCCATTCTAATCCAGCCATTTATAAAAATTGCTTCAAATTCTATTACACCTTTACTTTTTGCTTCCTGTTTAGTTTTTAGGCAATAGGAAATAATCAACAGGCTGCGTGATGAAGTTTAATCTTTCTTTTAGCCCTCATTAGCCCCCATTTACAGCATATGGCACACACCCTTATCCAGAGAATCTTACATTTTTATCTCATTTTAGATAATTGAGCAATTGAGGGTTAAGGGCTTTGATCAGGGGGGCACAGTGGCTTAGTGGTTAGCACGTTCGCCTCACAGCTCCAGGGTTGGGGGTTCGATTCCCGCCTCCGCCTTGTGTGTGTGGAGTTTGCATGTTCTCCCCGTGCCTCGGGGGTTTACTCCGGGTACTCCGGTTTCCTCCCCCGGTCCAAAGACATGCATGGTAAGTTGATTGGCATCTCTGGAAAAATTGTCCGTAGTGTGTGATTGCGTGAGTGAATGAGAGTGTGTGTGTGTGCCCTGTGATGGGTTGGCAGTCCGTCCAGGGTGTATCCTGCCTTGATGCCCGATGACGCCTGAGATAGGCACAGGCTCCCCGTGACCCGAGGTAGTTCGGATAAGCGATAGAAAATGAGTGAGTGAGTGAGAGGGCTTTTATCAGAGGCCCAGCAGTGGCACATTGTTGGCACTGGGATTCAAGCTTACAACCTTCTGAGTGATAGTGCAACACTTTAATCAGTAAGCCACCACATCCCACAGCCATACATTTGCTAGTTACTACATAACTGTGAGTCAGTGTTTAATTTGTTATGAATGTTTTTTTTTTTCAGAGATGGATGCAAGAAAATAAAAAGAAGATGAAAAATCCAAGCTGCCCATCCAAAAACATGAGGCAAAATCACTGTCAAAAAACAGGCCAGGTCAAGAGACCTGTGATGAGGAATATATAGGAAAGGCTTTGGGTTTGACGAAACAAAACTGGAGAGAAACACAATAAATCAAAGGCTTGGTTTTTCAGACATGTTGCATAAACTGGAAATAAATCAAGCACACAGGAAGGTTTAAATACATACACAGCTTAGGATGTGAAGTGAAAACGTTAGAGACTAATCATGACACGTTCAGGCACTTACAGTACTCCAAATTTCTTCATACAGCATATGTCTATTCATTCTTAATTCAAATCTATTTAATTGCTCAGTCTAAGAAGGTAAAAACTTGTACACTGTATAAACATGAATGTCGAACGAATGGAAAAGGAAATGCCAAAACTAGCCCTTCTTCTCATAAAACAACTTATTAATCATCTATTTTTTCGCATCTCTAATATGGTCCTGTCAAATCAGACACCGTAAAAGCAAGAGGCGAGTCGACGATGAGTAAAGGAAAGTGTCTGATTCACCAAGTCTATTACAAAACAAACATGGCTGGTGTTTCAGAGTAATGAGAAACTAAACAGAGACGAAGCGTGCCTGTTCAGTGTTTTCCCTCAGGGATAAGAGCACCTACTCTAAAGAAATTGCAAGGACAGAAATATACCTCTCTGACGTGATGAATGGAACAGGAAATGAACAGATGTGCTTGCTGTCTGTAGTGCACGGAGAGCAATTCTGAGACCAGGAGAGAGCTCTGTGTATGAGAGCTCTGTATAACCCCACCCTTAACCTATCCTTGATTCATATGATAGCTGTGAATGTTAAATATGTTATGAACCAGAACGCTGTGTGTTTTTTTGTTTTTTTTTGATGTTTTTTTATTTATTTACAGTGGACAGGAAGTCAGGCCTGGTTTACAAAATCACAGACAAAAATTCAGAATAAAATTAAGACCAAGTGTCTTAAGTAAACAGTCACGTACTACAAAGTCTCCAGAAAGCGTTCCTGCTACTGGTTGCCATAGTAACAACGTTTATCGGTAGGCGGCACCGATTTGTTTGTGGATAAAACGAATCATTCTGGAGGGAGATTCTGTCTTCACTCCTGTTTGGAGTTGCTACCGAAGTTTCAGAAAGTTCGCTGGACAAGTCCACATCTAACTCGTCGTCACTGATGTTGCCAGAAGCTGCCAGCACTCAACGAAAACGAACGCGCTCAAGGTCACTCTGTTGACGCAATATCGGCTTATGTGTGAACGTAGCAGTAACAAAGGTCAATGGCGGACAGTAAATAGGTAGCCAAGTGTAAACAAAACAGAAATGGATTAAATGGTATCCATATTACTAAAATATTCTTATTCTATGTTTTGTTAGAGGATCTTTATGGTATAATCTTACATTTAGGACATGGTATCCCAGAATTCATATATAATTTCAGAAATAAAGAAAAAAATATCTTGACTATTCTAAATAAATAGTTAAAAAAAAAGTAGTATAAAAAATAGTAAACATTCATTCATTTTCTACCGTTTATCCGAACTACCTCGGGTCACGGGGAGCCTGTGCCTATCTCAGGCGTCATCGGGCATCAAGGCAGGATACACCCTGGACGGAGTGCCAACCCATCGCAGGGCACACACACACTCTCATTCACTCACACAATCACACACTACAGACAATTTTCCAGAGATGCCAATCAACCTACCATGCATGTCTTTGGACCGGGGGAGGAAACCGGAGTACCCGGAGGAAACCCCCGAGGTACTGGGAGAACATGCAAACTCCACACACACAAGGCGGAGGCGGGAATCGAACCCCCAACCCTGGAGGTGCGAGGCGAACGTGCTAACCACTAAGTCACTGAAATAGTAAACAAATATAATTAAATATTTTATAAGCAGTGATATGTGTTGTGAAGTGTATTTACCTTGAATAAACAAACAAACAAACAAAGAAAAATAAATCGATAAATAAATAAAACTAAAAGTAAAAGAAATAATAAAGGCTAGATAAAACTTCAACTGTTCAACTTTTTTTCCCCTCTTTTCTTTCCAGTGATAGATGGAGCCTGGTGAGTGATTATAGGTAATGTGTTTCAGATCTTTGGTGCATAAAAACAAACCCCTTCTTCACCACTCTATGACAAATTGCGGTGTCACCGACCCGCAACAAAACAACCGCCACAGGGACAATGTCCAATTTTTAAAAGTTAAGCTGCTTTTAAACTTTTTGGTTCAAACTTTTGTCTCAAGTCGTGCTTCAGTTTGTCAACCGTTGAGTGAAATTCTGTGGGCCACGTCTTTCAACGTAGTTATAGATACTATGTTGGTATCTACATTAGTATATATATATTAAATTAATATATGATACCGTAATTTTAAAACTAGTCAAAACACATTGCGTTGTTTATTTGAATAATGTTGTGTTCGGGGACTCGGTGCTGTGGTCTTTGTTTATTTTATTACCCAGATATTCATGAACACAGCATTAAGGGTGGTCTATGTAATTGCTTTCTAGTTGGAAAGACCATTAACACCCAGACAGAGTGCTCCTGGAGTACTTTAATGGTAGATTTTAAACTAAATTAAGATTAGACTAAATTGCAGGATATTAACTGATGAATTTGTAATTTCTCACTGTTGTATGTGTATTGTGTTCTTAGTTAGAATTGCCAATTTCCTGTCTACACTCTTGGGATTATTTTGGATAGTTAAGGGTTCTGTGCCTCATAACTCGAGGTCTGTGTTTCTACAGTATATGAAGCTTGGCTTAGTCTTGGTGTTATACATACTGTATATATCCTGCTCGGTTTCCTCTGGGATCAATCAATCAATCAATCAATCAAATTTTATTTATAGAGCACCTTACAACAGCCAAAAGGAGCACAAGGTGCTTTCCGGTGAAACAACAATAAAAGATAAAATCAATAAGAACGCAATGAAAATAAAATAGCAGTTGAAACAGGGTCTACGTGTTAAAAGCTTGTATGAATAAATGAGTTTTCAACTGCGATTTAAAAACACTCAGCACAGTGATGGATCGTAAGTGTGCTGGAAGTGCGTTCCACAGCTTTGGTCCCTTGATGGCAAATGACCGGCCTCCAAACTTCTCATATTTGTATTTGGGAGTGACCAGAGAGGTATGTCCAGAGGAGCGGAGAGATCTGGCTGGTTGGAAGACCTTTATTAATTCTGTGAGGTAGGCCGGGGCCAGACCATTGATGGCCTTAAACACAAAGAGAAGGATCTTATACTCCACCCTAAACCGCACCGGAAGCCAGTGAAGCGAGTGGAGGACAGGGGTGATGTGTGAGCGTTTGGAGGTGTTGGAGAGAAGACGTGCTGCCGCGTTTTGTACCATTTGAAGCCGATTGAGAAGTGATTGGTTAAGTCCAGTGTAGAGAGCATTACAGTAGTCAATCCTTGAGCTGATGAAGGCATGTATAGCTTTTTCAAGGTCAGCTTGAGACAAAAATGATTTTACCTTGCTGAGTAGTCTTAGCTGGTAAAAGCTCGCCTTCACTACTGCACTACTGCACTACTGCAAGTTTATTCTTGATATCCAGTCTCGGCCCACACGTAATGTTTTTTCCGATCTCTTGTGTTTGTTTACACTCTCATGTACTTTGTCTTAATCATGTTATTGGTCTTTATACGGTTGGTTTGTAGAGTTTAAAACCTTCTGTAGATTCATTTAGGGCTGACGTTTGGGGCAGTGGTGGTTCGTGTGGTTAAGGTTTTGGTTTGTTGATCGGTCAGTTAGGGTTCAAGCTACCACTGTTGGGCAATTGAGTCACCCTCGCTTCTCCAAGTGTGCTGCATCATAGCTTCCCCTGTGCTCTGACCCCAACCTCCTAAGTTGGGATATGTGAAGAAAAGTTTCCCACTGTGCTGTAATGTATACAGTAAGTGGCACTAATAAAGGCTTCAATGCCTCAATTTCAAGTCTCATCCACCTAATGAAAATTTTACTACTAACTGCTTCAGCTCCATCAGCATGCAAGTGAATCTCCTGTGTCCATCTGTTATTGTCATGCTGGAAGATAAATCCTGCCACCCATGAGTCTTGACTAGAGATTCAGTCCCAGCTGAAGAGAAGCATTAAATAGCTTGATGCTTCCACCACCATGCTTCACCGTAACTATGGTGTTCTTTGAGGTTCATGTTTTTGTGCCAAACATATCTTAGTTTTTTTTTTTGGTTTTTTAGAATGATGCCCAAGTGTCCATTGATACCCTGTGATTATGCCCTTGGATGATATCTATGAGACTTCCATCTCGCCACCCAACCTCAAAGTCACATAGGCATGTGAGGAAAATGAGAGATTGTTTTCTCATCTCTATGTAGCTCCTTGAATGTTTCCGTATCTCTCTTGGCAGCTTTTCTGATAAGTATTTGTATTGTACTTTTGTCACTTTTTAGAGGGATGTCCTGTTCTTGGTGAGGTCACTGTGCTGTTCCAATTTTTTACAGTAATCCATGGTCTAATGTTTCACAAATTTGTTCTATACCATTAAACGAAGAGATCCTGGACATGTTTTGTAAGATCTTTGCAGACCATGGCTTTAGATGAAACTAGGAAAATCCTACAGAATCAGCTGATGTTCATTTGAGGTTTATGAGAATCACTTCATTGGTGACACAGGTGTATGATCATTCTTTTTGAACACCAGTTTGAATCTGATTGGTTTAAAATGCACGGTGGCTTAGTGGTTAGCACGTTCGCCTCACACCTCCAGGGTTGGGGGTTCGATTCCCGCCTCCACCTTGTGTGTGTGGAGTTTGCATGTTCTCCCCGTGCCTCGGGGGTTTCCTCCGGGTACTCTGGTTTCCTCCCCCGGTCCAAAGACATGCATGGTAGGTTGATTGGCATCTCTGGAAAATTGTCCATAGTGTGTGAGTGTGTGAGTGAATGAGAGTGTGTGTGCCCTGTGATGGGTTGGCACTCCGTCCAGGGTGTATCCTGCCTTGATGCCCGATGACGCCTGAGATAGGCACAGGCTCCCCGTGACCCGAGGTAGTTCGGATAAGCGGTAGAAAATGAGTGAGAGTGGTTTAAAATGAGCACAGTCACATGACCCAGTATTAAAGAGTATGCATGCTTTTGTAACCAGGTTATTACATTCTTTTTCTTTTTTTCACTAAAACACTTCTACTTGTTTTTCTAAATTGTGTCATCTGTTATATCACACTAAAGGTGGAATAAAATAAATAAGACGTGTTGTATCCACTGTAGTACCTGTTTGTTTTTTTTTGCTAGGGTCATGTTTCAAATTGAAAGCTACCTACAGAAAGTGCAAATGTGCATCAAAGCATATCAGAGCAGGAGAATGACTTTGCTGGAAATCTTTCGTTCTCCGAACAAAACGGAGAAAACAAAATCACTTTATTACACCACAATGCCCTCTGTTGGTGTTTTCAGAAATAAAAGTTTCTGTTATCTTTTATCCTCACTGCATTAGATATTTTAGAGGTTAAGACAGCAGATCTGATAAAATCTGATCATCATCTCGTCCCTGAGGAACGGCAGCATCGGGTTATTTTATTTATTCATATATTAGTAGAGCATGTTATATAAAACTGCCATGAAACATCAGACACCATACATGTAGTAATCGTAACGTATTACAGAACCTTTTTTTTTTAATCATAGCTCATCAGTGTAGACAGAGATGGAATTGCAGAAGGAGTCAGGGACACCGGGTTGCCAAATCTCTGCACTGTCATCAAAGGCACATCGTGCTGCTGATTAGCAACAGCTGGGGAATAAAATCAGCAAAAGCAAGCAAAACATCCTTGAGGAATTATTAAAGACCGGAGGTCTCAATAATGAATGAGATACTCCTATGAGATAAGGACCGAATTCCACAGTTACAAGGACAGCAGTGAAGAGAATACCAATCACTAGAGCGTTAGAGCACTTTACACCTCGAAAACATTATGATAGCAGCTTTGTGGTGCTGCTATATCCAACTCGGTCTCACAAACACACACACACACACACACACACACACACACACACACACACACACACTCTTCTCACAGCCACACACGATTCCCTATTCTCTCTCATCCACACCCTATTTGCTGAAATGGTACAGGGAGGGTCTGTCAGTAAACATGACACTTTGGCCCCCCGGATAGCCTCGTGCTACAGGAGACAGCAAAGACGAAGGAACAAAAGCTTGTGCGTCCCGAGATGGAACGAAAAGTCCGAACCCTCAAGGCTACCGACATTATGAAGTCTCAGTCATGTGGTGAGGCTCAGAATTTCTGACAGCTCGCCTGTTTCTTGCTAGATCTTCGTCTCACTCTTGTCTGCTGGCTTTTTCATCACACTACAGTCCGTTCTCACCATGACATGAAAGAACAGTTACGGTCCATACCAGAGGTTTGCACCATGACTCACTAATACAAAATCTTGGGACTGGGAAAAACGGTGAGCTCAAACAAAAAATGTCTCATGTTTCAGATATAAATGGCAGGGATTATTTGTGAAAAGTGTGAATTTTTAAACATAATCTCAAGCAGTGAGGTTTGATGTACGGTGGCTTGAGACCCATGCAAAAATAAATAAATAAATAAATAAGCTTTAACACCTTAACGTTGACGTCAAATGAAAAGGGGTGGTCCTTACTGAAAAACACACGCTCGGTGCTGATTGGTCATGGTGTTTGACTATCACAAAGGAATAAAGAATAAAGAGTTTTATCAGTTAGTAAAACACAAGAATTCTGACATTTTATACTTATTGCAATTTGCGGTTGTTAACGAGGTTTGTTAGTGTAGTTTGTCATAACTTGATCGCGACTTAACAATTTTTATAACTCAAATATGAAAGGTTCTAAAAGTTCAAGTTTCGGCCTGGGATGGTATTTGTTTTTAATCTTTGTTCTTTCATCTTAGTGTCTTTAATCTTTAGTTATTTGCTCAAAATCTCAGACCACGCCCAATATCTCAAGTTAAATTCATTCATTCATTCATTCATCTTCTACCGCTTATCCGAACTATCTCAGGTCACGGGGAGCCTGTGCCTATCTCAGGCGTCATCGGGCATCAAGGCAGGATACACCCTGGACGGAGTACCAACCCATCAAAGGGCACACACACACACACTCATTCACTCACGCAATCACACACTACGGACTATTTTCCAGAGATGCCAATCAACCTACCATGCATGTCTTTGGACCGGGGGAGGAAACCGGAGTACCCGGAGGAAACCCCCGAGGCACGGGGAGAACATGCAAACTCCACACACACAAGGCGGAGGCGGGAATCGAACCCCCAACCTTGGAGGTGTGAGGCTAACGTGCTAACCAAAAAAGTTAAATTAACCCAAGTTAAATTACATCCATCAATTTTTTCTGTACTGCTGATCCTACACATGGTCATGGGAAACATCGCAGGGGTCTTTGGGTAAAAGCTGGGGGATACCGAGAATGGGATGCCAATCCAGCACAAGGCACAATCACATACATGGAGAGAACATGCAAACTCCAGACACAGGACAGAGCAAGGAATCGAATCCTCAACCCCACAGATGCGAGGCAGACTCTCTAATAAAGCATTTACAAGATAATCTATGCGACGATTTAAAGTAAAAGCAGATATTATGATTATTTACTAGCATACCACTGTTTAAAAAGAGGATTAATTGGATTGGTCAGAAGGTGTTGATGTGTGATCTATAACAGCAGCTCAACCAGTCTGTAAATCTTGAGTTAATATTAATTCACCCGTGGTAATACGTCATCAGTATTGTTTGTAAAGTAACAGCTAATTCCCTGGACAATGTCTGAAGATGATAGAACAGTTCATATAAACCCTGGTTTAAGAATTTCTCTCACCTCTATAATGGCTCTCAGGTTGTAACGCTCTGACTGGAGGATTTTTTTTTTCTAATGACTTACAAGGTTGTAGAGGGATCATTATCTTCATTTGTCTTGTGTCTTCCTGCCTGTTCCAGACTTTATTATCTCATTTTCTAGCCGCTAAGTGTGTCACACAACGCTCTCGAATAACCTTTAAAGACAGGAATTTGTGAACTTTTTTAATCCAGTCAATACATCCTGCTTTTAAAAGCTCCTTCAGCTGTGTTTTTTTTTCCACTCGACCTGAACCCGGCATACTAGAGTGCTTATAAATGAAGGTTAAACCTATTGTAGTCTAAAACTGTACAAAAGATATCTATCCTTTGGGTCTGAGATGAATAAAAGTTTATAGAGAACGAGCCCAGATGTGTGAAGATGTCTGCATCTGTTTTTTTGACAAGTAATTACGCCACATGTTCGTGCACATACTGTACATCTGGCCATGAAAGTGATTATTAAAATAGATTTTTCACAAATGCCTATTTGTTTTCGTCCCTGTCATTCATTTTGTCACTTCTTACTGAAAAACGATCTGTAATCATCGTATATCCTTTTTGTCCTTTCTACCGAAGGCTGTCAGCAATCCTGTAGCTGACAGTATAAACATTCTGCTGGTTGAGTTTTTCCTGAATGTTAGAAAATCATGCATGTGTAAAATAAAGCTCTGTTATCTTGTCCCTCGTATACGGCTTCCTTTTATCTTTAATCTGCTTCCCCCTGTTTTTGACCTTGATTATGGAATCGAGCGCGATATCTGTCTCGGATTTGTGTGACCTCTGCAAGCGACTACGACTAGGATGAATTAAAATTCAGTGTTTTTACATCCGAGAACCTCTGACTCGAGTCTGATGGCGTTCCACCGAGCCCTCTGAGCTCTGTCTGTGCTAATAGCTGAGCTGCTGAGGAAACTTGTCAGGGGCTCTAATGAAGACAAAGGCATAGGTCCGGGGGAAAGAAGATGTGGGTGAAAGGAGGTTAATGTTATATTATATTACCCGAGACCTTGACTGTCCTTGGCAAATCATGCATGCTCAATGACCCTGTTTTCTTTCTTTATCACTGGGATTTAAAAAAAAATAATAATAAAAAATGGCAAAGCAAAGCAATCATCCAGGCTGGTGGACTTCCAGAGTCTATAAGAAATAAAAGTATTTTAGAAAATCAGGTATCTTTATAATTTATAACAGAACTTTTCTCCCATTATCTGCAAAGGTTAAGTCTCAGATAAATCTTTATTTATCACATTTACATTACAGCATGGTGAAATTCTTTTCTCCTTGTTAGGAAGCTGAGATCAGAGCACTCAGTCAGTCAGGATACACCAACCCTGGGGCAGAGAGGGTTCAAGACAGTGGCATTGCTAGGGTCGGAAAGGATGAGGGGCTTTGCCTCCTGATACTATGACTCACCATTAGTTGAATTATTATTACCTCACCAACTCTTTCAATGAACGAACGAATGAATGAATAAATGAATGAACGAATGAATAAAGACTGTCCAATGTTTAACAGCTCAAGGTGTAAGGTTTAAAACTGCGTATAGTGGACTGAACGTGTAAAATAAGCACAGGTTAGACGGGTTTATTGTACTGGTAAGACTTGTACGTTATTTGTGGTGGAAAATGTTTTCAGTCTTCAAAAAAACCAAGGGCTATTGACAGTACATGAAGGTCTTAAGCCCCCCGAAACCTTGCCCTTTCAACCCCAATGGTTCAGGACCTTGTTCTAAGCCCCAACAGTGGTATATAAGCAGTGCTGGTGCTTCTGAGGACCTTCTGGATAACCCAGACAGTTAACTCTTCAGCCATTATATTAGACCTTATAGTAGGTATATATTACATTACACCTACATCTATAACCATCATCTTAACACCAGGTTGTGATAAAGCTTCTAGACCAAAAGTAAGTCCTTTCTAACATGTACTGATAAAGAAGCTCAAACTAATACCGTAAACAAGAAGATTTTTGGATGTGATTCTTGAAGCAGCAATATCTGACAGCGCATTACTGACTTCACTGCATGACTTAGCATTGTTATTTCAGTCCACACACACACACACACACACACACGCACACACACACACACACACACACACACACACACACACACAAAACCTATTTCCCACAGGGCCTGGGTCACGGATGATGAAGAGTCCAGGCGATTAGATGCATTGATAACTGTCAGGTCACGACAATTGAGCTACTCTTTCACAAAGTTATGAAAATTTCAAAGAGTTGTTGCTGCTTTCTTGGTTTTGACAGAGCACGATCCGTCATCCCTCCGTTCCGCAATATCTTCCAGTCAGTGTAGAGTCAGATAGCAGATCAACTCCCGGGGTAAATGAAAACACTCACCCTTAATGCTGATCCTCGTATTACCTGTACAGGGTCAGCATGAGGTGAACTGTATGAATAATAAATTCTAATGAAGGCATACTGTCATTTGATCATTAGCTTTGAGATTCTGTTCTTATATTACGGAAGATGATTGTTAGTGGTAATTTAATTCCACTTTATTTTTTATTTATAGTGCTTGTATAGCTAAATACCAAAAAAGTGGTTCACATGGGTTCGATCAGCAAAGTAGCATTTTTGCTTTGGTGTGTGTGTATGTGTGTGTGTAAATCATAACTCTACACCACAGCAAATCTGCATCACACATCACTTCAGTATTTTGCAGATATTATAAAGTGTATAATGTTACTGTACTTATTTTTGTTTATTTTTTATTTTTAGGATTTCTGTTTGTCTTATAATCTACTGACCATCCATTCACTTTCTGTAGCGTGTATACTACACAGGGTCATGGAGAACCTTAACCCTAAGCATAACCCATAACCATAACCTAACCATAACCATAACCATAACCATAAGCATAACCCTAGGGACAGTAATCCCTGAAAAGGACAAAATTACATATAGAGGCAGACTTATTCATGCACAGCAGACATTTTATGCCCCTTTTCCACCAAAAAGAACCGGGTGCTGGTTCAAAGTTGGTTCCACTGGCGAACCTTCTAAGAACCGGTTTGTCTTTCCACCGGCTAGAGAGCCGTCACAGAGCTGAGTCTGACATCACTGTATACGTGTCACGTTACACAGCAATGTTAGCGCAGCAGCGGCAAACACAAACACATTAACAATGGCGGATGTTGCTTTACTGTTAATGCTCATGGCTTTGTGAACCTACATTGGCATCCAAACGCGGCGAATGCAACGTGTATGTGCAGCTCCATGTAATCTGTATAAACGGAGGTTGTTATCGAGAAAGTACATAACATTATTTTATCATTAACACAGAAAAAAGTTAGCCTTAGCATGTAGCTACCTACTATCATGTGTGCTGATAATTGATCATATCGCGGTAAAGTAAAAGTGTATTAAACATTAGTATACTTAAGGTACATTATCAAATGCGCTGACAGTAGCCCCGCCCACAGCCCCTGACACAAGCGGTTCTTGAGTCTAGACCAGCAACGTTTTGGTGCTACTTAAGAACCACTTTTCCTGGTTCAGAGCCGGTGCTTTGGCTGTCGAAGAAGAAAGAACTGGTTCTAAATTAGGCTCCGAACCAGCACTCAAACTGCCTCGGTGGAAAAGGGGCATCAGAGCTCCACATCAGCCTACAAGGCATGTCCTTGGACTAGAGGAAGAAACCAGAGAACCTTGAGGAAACCCCTGAAGCTCTGGGAGAACTTGCGGATGCAGCAAAGAGACGGGACACAACATAGGAAGTGGTAGCTTGTTACCGGTCGGAAGGTTGTGAGTTCAAATCCCAGTACCATCAAGCTACCACTGCTGGTCCTTTGAGCAAGTGGTATTAATAATTAAATTAATAAATTAATAAACCTGCAATCTGCAAAAAGCGCTCCCTTAGAGATAGGGTGAGGAGCTCGGTCACTCGGGAGGAGCTCAGAGTAGAGCTGCTGCTCCTCCACATCGAGAGGAGTCATCTGAGGTGGCTCGGGCATCTGTTCCGGATGCCTCCTGGACGCCTCCCTGGGGAGGTGTTCCGGGCATGTCCAACCGGGAGGAGGCCCCGGGGAAGACCTAGGACACGCTGGAGGGACAATGTCTCTCGGCTGGCCTGGGAATGCCTCGGTATTCCCCCGGAAGAGCTTGAGGAAGTGTCTAGGGAGAGGGAAGTCTGGGCGTTCCTGCTTAGACTGCTGCCCCCGCGACCCGGCCCTGGATAAACGGTAGAAGATGGATGGATGGATAAACCATTAATTGCTCAGATGTAAAAAAAAAAAAAAAAAAAAATGAGACAAAATATCACAGTATGTCACCCTGGATCAGACAAATGCTGTAAATTTAGGCAAATAAGATATAGCAATCATTTCCAAACATGGCCTCCTAAGAAGGAGAAATGGACCTCATTTATCTTACTCCTAGATTAATTCTTTAGTTGTTCCTAAAAGTGTTTATGGGCAAATTTATCTAAAATTCAGCCCTGACTAAGCATATTCATAGGACAGCAGATTTACATTTATAGCCACACCCACAAAGCACCATAAAAGGCAAAGCTCACAGAGAGCTGAAAACGATGAACTGTTAACGATACAGTGAAAGTTATGCTCGGTTATGACTCGAGCTAACGTCAACTATCATCCTGAGTATAACGAGCCGGTGTGATAATGGAAATAAAAACATAAGTGTAAGTGAAAATCCAGTTTCTGTCTCAATTTCTATGGAAATAAGATGAAATAAGGGTCCATATGCTGCTCCACATTTACAGTCCTACAGAATTCATCCATCCAAGAGGGCATCAGTGAGAGAATCCATCACCAGCGCAAGTGCTCTCAGCTGAACAGAGGAACTTCTGCTGAAGCCACTATCCATCTGCTGTGTGTGTGTGTGTGTGTGTGTGTGTGTGTGTGTGTGTGTGTGTGTGTGTGTGTGTGTGTGTAAAAATGTGTTCTACAAGATCTGTGAAGTTGAATCATTTGACTGGTCGCTATGAGGATATTTGTTGAACAAAAATTACTTTAAATTAAAAATGTGAAGAAAAAAAATTAAACCCCCCCAAATAAATAAATAAATAAAAACTACATTAAAATTTAAAGCAAATACTTTCCTTTTAGTTTCTGACTTTAATAATATAATTATTTTTGCACAAAAAGTGAAATGCTTTTATTTAGCCAGTGAGTTTGAATAATGTCCTTTTTTTGTACAAAAATACATTTTACATACTAAACATATATATTATACATATAATATTATTTATATGTACAGTATATAGAAAAATTATATATATATATATATATATATATATATATATATATATATATATATATATATATATATATATACAATAATATAATGTAACAAAAAAATACATTTAAATTCTTTCCTTTTCTGACATTAGTTAGATTAATTAATAATTAGTGTAAACAATTATGTCAAATGGATTGTCCACACAAGGGTAGTTAGACATGGGTGTGTGTGTATGTGTGTGTGTGTGTTTGTGTGTGTGTTTTACCCTTGAGTGAAACAGGCCTGGAATCAATTATGAGTGAAATCAAGCAAGCTCACTATAATTAAGAATTAAAGAGTGCTGTATGCAGGGTTTAAAATTCAGGACATAAATAAAGAAATGTGTAAAATAAAAATTGATGGTGCTGTTATGACTCTAATCATTCACACAGATCGAAGTGTTGACTTGGCCCTGCTTATGAGACATTTATTTTTCTAAACCTATCTTCCAGCAGTATAGTTTTAGTTTTGATTCAGTTTAATCAGAAGTGAATTAAATTAATTCATTCATTTTCTACCGCTTTATCTGAACTACCTCGGGTCACGGGGAGCCTGTGCCTATCTCAGGCGTCATCAGGCATCAAGGCAGGATACACCCTGGACGGAGTGCCAACCCATCGCAGGGCACACACACACACTCATTCACTCACGCAATCACACACTACGGACAATTTTCCAGAGATGCCAATCAACCTACCATGCATGTCTTTGGACCGGGGGAGGAAACCGGAGTACCCGGAGGAAACCCCCGAGGCACGGGGAGAACATGCAAACTCCACACACACAAGGCGGGAATCGAACCCCCAACCCTGGAGGTGTGAGGTGAACATGCTAACCACTAAGCCACCGTGCCCCCCTGAATTAAATTGTCTTTTTAAATATTTACTGTAAATAAATTAAATATTGTACACTGTAATGTTGAATGGAAAAAAATTGCATTCAAAAATTCCAACAACAAAAAAAACGACAATAAAAAAAATAAAACCTGACCTGGGCAGATATACAGAACTAGGACCGGGATTATAGAAATAAGGCAGATGATTTATTCATATACATATTAATTCAGCTGCTGTTTCTATTGATGTGCTGATTCCATAATTTCTGTAGTAACAACTCGTATTTAGAGACATATTTTGGACCAAACACATGCACCGATTAAGATCATGTTTAATCGTTGATGAATGATGGAGAAGTGAAGGAGTTCTCTGTAAGGAGATGTTTATTTCATATTTGTGGAAGGAGTCTATGGTATCAGTGCTTTATAACATTCGGGTTAGAGTTTCAATTACATATCATGTTTAGACAGTGTCAAGTCTAGAGAATCAAATATCTAACAAGTACCATGGCCTACAAGCTGGATTCCACTTTCCACAATGCACAATCACTTCCTTATTCACAGTCACAAGACTTCTGATCACACACACTCACACTATTCAATTCAATTTAATTTAATTTATTTGTATTGCACTTTTGATAATTCACGTTGTCTCAAAGCAGCTTTATAAAAGTAAAGAAACAGAATAAAATGTTAAAAGTTTAAAATTAAGTTAGTATTTATTTCTAACATCTATCCCTAATGAGAAAGCATCCTGAGATGATATGAGTAAGAAACCTTGAGACGATATGAGGAAGAAACCTTGAGAGGAACCAGGCTCAGAAGTGAACCTCATCCTCATCCTCATAATCCTAATATTATGAACAGCAGCTATGTTAATCGCTCTCCACTACTTCTCTCTTTATACCCATCCCAAGGCATCCAGAAATTGTACCAGCTCCGATTGTCTTCCGTCCCATGAAGATTTTGGACCTCCACTGAGATGAGGGCGACTCTGTGAGGATCCTGAGGCATCTAGAGATCTACCAGCCCCAGTCGGATTCTGCTATACTATACTAAAGAGGAGATTCCAGCTCCATGTGGTCTTTGAGGACAACCTCCTCATCAATACAACATTTGTTGAAATTTATAATCACACCCTCCAATGAGGATGGGTTCCCCTTTGAGTTCCTGTCAAGGTTTCTTCCTTTACCATTCAAGGGAGTTTTTCCTTGCCACTGCCACATAAGTCACCTCAGACTTGCTCATTGGGGATAAATACAAACACATTTAAATATATCTAATATTAATCTTGAATTTTATATTATATTAATCTTTATATTATTCTTTATATTAACCTTTTGTTCTATGTTTATGTTCTGTAAAGCCACATTGAGACAATGTCAATTGTAAAAAGTGCTATACTGTACAAATAAACTTGAATAAACTTAAACTTGAACTGAATTGAATGAATTCCTTCTTGACGAATTCTTCCAATGTTCACTGATAAAGACCTGAACACAAAGCTGACAGACACAATGGCAGTTCAGAGACGGTGTGATAGTCTCCAATTGGTTCTATACTCAGTAATCCCAGGCTGCCCATACATATCTATCCCAGCATAGTGTACAGTGTTGTATAAAGTACTAGAAAGCAATACTTGAGTAAAAGTACAAAGTAAAAGTTCTAAAAGTAGAAAAAAATTTGGATAGAAGTGAAAGTTACCTTTTAGAATATTACTCAAGTAAAAGTCTTAAAGTATCTGATATAAACTGTACTTAAGTATCAAAAGTCATTTTCTGATATTTAAAGTACTTAAGTATTTGAAGTAAAAGTAAAAAGTAAAATTTCAGTGATTTTCGTTAGGCATAAGATCAGGGGCGGTTCTAGGGTTTCATCTTTATGGGGTTTTAGCCCTCAGTGAGAATTTAAAACAAGAAGAGTTTTATTTTATATATTATATGACTACATAGTAAGCCAAAAGTCATGGTATTATTAAATGGAAAAAGTGGACAACAAAATTTTATGCATGATGTGATGATGCCAGTCTTGAATCAAATCAGTTCATGTATGTGTGCATTCTCTACAAACAGTGTGTCCAATGAATGCAGTCATTAATAAAAAATATTCACAAGACAAAGACCAAATCAATAAATGTTATTTTTTGTTTGCATTAATATTTTGTTTGTGCTACAACTCTGGTAATAGGAATAGTGACATTTCACTGCTTTTGGTTGCCGTCTTTGCGGCTTTCCATTGATTAATGTTATAGATAAACACCTCCAGCTCTGACTGCGTGTGCACGCTGTGCGTCCCTGTGCTTCTCCGTAGAGCGTGCGGAGCTGCGTAATGCAATCTAGGAGCAGTGATTCGCCAAACCTCCCTTATTGCAGTCGCACACATTTCTTCTGATTTTATTTTGTAGTAACGAGTAACGAAGATGCTTAGTGGAAATATAGCGGAGTAAAAGTAGACATTTTATCTAGAAAATGTAGTGGAGTAAAAGTGAAAGTTGACAAATTTAAATAGCGAAGTAAAGTACAGATACGTGACATTTCTACTTAAGTACAGTAACGAAGTATTTGTACTCCGTTACATTACAACAATGATAGTGAACCACCAAGAGACGAGACTCCAAATGGGGTAGAGCATCAGGATGGAACACTAGAACTCTTTCATTCTTTAGATGCTGTGAAGTGAACGCTCAGTGACAAACCTTGTTTGTTTAATTCCTTACCTATGTTTTTGCCCAGTCCTGTGTACCCTTATACCACCCTGAATCTCTTGATACCTGAGCCTGCTTCCTGATATCGAGTTTGCCTGACATGGTTTTGGATTGTTTTCCAAACTTTCATTGTTGCTGACTCACTTGTACTTGTAATTTATCTCATTCTCTTTCTTCTGAAAGTCAAGACCACACCAAGCAGACAAAATTAGACATCTATAAATAAGGTTTCTTTCTGCTGAGATATTTTTCATGTTTCTCCTGTAAAGTTGTTATTAGATCCTTGAGACACTCTGAGCAGAGAACACAAAAACAGCACAGAGACAGGGGAATAAGTTAAACAGAAAGTTTATTTATCAGCAAAAGGCAGCAAAACTTAAGCAGTACTGGATATATTCAGTCTTTAGAAGAGAGAGATAAGAGACTTCCCTTACCTTTTAGTTACCTTTCCCTTACGTTTTAGTGGAGGTTGCCGGCAGGCAATGGAATGGAGGTGGTGGCGGTCTGGATGCGTGGTCCCAGGAGTGTGGCTGAGGCTCAGAAGGCGGAGAGAGAGAGAGAGCGTACTTTATCCTGTGGATTATGTGGGGAAAAGGCAGGAAAGAACACATCCGAAATACCTCTTAACTCTCTCTGGCTGCTGGGCCTAGTCCTCCGCTGTCTTCTTCTGATGGAGGGTGAAGAGTTCAGCGGTGCTCCTGGTCACCCTGCTTTGCATTAAACCAACATTAAATTGATGGGGGCGGGGCTTGTTGTTGTTGTTGTTTTCATTGATAAACAGCAGGATAAGGAGCACGATGTAGTCCCTAAGACAACTCATGACATCAATTCACCTGCAAAGAAGCAAATAAGCAAAATAAATTAATTTAGACCTAAATGGAAAGAGAAGGGGGGGCACGGTGGCTTAGTGGTTAGCACGTTCGCCTCATACCTCCACTGTTGGGGTTCGATTCCCGCCTCCGCCTTGTGTGTGTGGAGTTTGCATGTTCTCCCCATGCCTCGGGGGTTTCCTCCAGGTACTCCGGTTTCCTCCCCCGGTCCAAAGACATGCATGGTAGGTTGATTGACATCTCTGGAAAATTGTCCGTAGTATGAGAGTGTGTGTGTGGGTGCGCCCTGCGATGGGTTGGCACTCCGTCCAGGGTGTATCCTGCCTTAATGCCCAATGACGCCTGAGATAGGCACAGGCTCCCCGTGACCCGAGGTAGTTCGGATAAGCGGTAGAAGATGAATGAATGAATGAATGAATGAATGAATGAATGAATGAATGAATGGAAAGAGAAATTTCCATAGTTAAGATTTGAGACTGTTGATGGAGAGAAAATAATCTTTTGCTCACAATATGTGAGTCTGGGACAAAAAGATTGCCCAATGTGAAAAAGTCATCTTTTACAGAGCACGCTCAGAGCCAAGAGTCGTTGACCATTGATCTTGACCTGATTTGACTTGTTTGTTGTATTATTATATTGACATTTAATTCAATTCAATTCAATTTTATTTCTATAACACTTTTAACATATGGGCATTGTATCAAAGCAGCTTTACAGAACATAAGAAACATAATACAAAAAGTTTCATATTATACAAAGATTAATATAATATATACAGTAAGTTCCAGATTAATGAATTAGTTTGTATTTATCCTTAATGAACAAGACTGAGGTGACTGTGGTGAGGAAAAACTCCCTTAGATGGAAGAGGAAGAAACCTTGAGAGGAACCAGACCCAAAAGTGAACCTCATCTTCATTTGGGTGATACTAGAGTGTGTGGTTATTAATATACAGTCCGACAATTGTGTATTGATGAGGAGGTTGTTATCCTCAAAGACCAAGTAGTTGGCATCTCCTCTTAGAATGTACGAATACTTCATGAAGCAGAACTGGAGCTGGTACAATCTCTACATGTCTCGGGATGAGTAAAAAAAGAGAAGCAATGGAGAGGAATTAGTGTAGCTGTTGTTCATAATATTAACCAGCACTATATAATAATGTGTATGTACTAGAGCACAAGCTTATGGGAAGTATATCTGTGATATATAAGGAATAAAACACTTGGCTGTGTGCTTTTGCAGGGAAATAATCAATGATGTGTCAGACAAATTTACAACCGTATTGTTAATTCTTTTCCAATAAAAGCAACCAGAAGTCTTTTAAATATAAGATCTTGAAATTTATTACAGCCATATCTCAATTCCATCAGTTTTTTACTTTTTAATACATTCAAAACCACACTTTTTAAACATTTGGAGTTACATTTAAAAAATTGTTCAGTACGGTTTCTTTAGAGCAGATATTAAAAGTCATTCCCTGACCAGGCTCTTATTTATATCCCCCTCTTGTAGTTAATTAAACACAAAAAAAAGAGCAAAATCCTGAAACAAATGCGGGTGTTATGCTAGACACAGAGGTGGAAGCCGAAATGAAGGCAAACAGAGTTTTAATGCCAAAAACACACTGGTTAGCAAGACAATGATATATCCGGTGGTGCGCTAGGGAGCGCGGCCCACGAAGTCCTGAAGAGAATGCCAAAGGCAGTCTGTGTCCAAATCCGAAGGAGTGCTTTAGCCGAAGCGCGAAGCTGGGCATTTACACAGGCGTGTAGTGAAAAGCACAGCTGAACCATAGATAATAACGGACGGAGGTTAGAGTGAGAGAGGGGATTATATATGGTGGGTGATGAGGTTGAAACGAGAGTCAGGTGTGTGTAATTAGTAAGCCGGCGAGCCGCTCCGTGCGGGCGGGTCACGCAGGGGAGAAGAGTCAGGTAGCTCCCTGACACCACCCCCTCCCCCAGGGGCGGCTCCGGACGCCCCGACCCTGCGACGAGGACGACCCCTAGCCCTGGGCACCGGGCGGTGCGGGTGGGCAGCATGGAACTCTGCCAGCAGACCCGGGTCCAGCATGTCCTGCCGTGCTACCCAAGAGCGGTCCTCAGCGCCGTACCCTTCCCAGTCCACCAGGTATTCGAGGCGACCCCCGCGCCATCTGGAGTCAAGGACCTCCCGCACTGTGTAGACGCCAGGCTGAGCTACGACCTCCGGCTGGACGGGTGCCACGGGGCCACCTGGAGGGCGAGAAATGGGTGAGACATGCGGTTTCAGCAGGGACACGTGAAAGGTTGGGTGTATGCGGTACCTCTGTGGCAGCTCCAGCTCCTCGATCCTGAACGCCCCAATGAACCGGGGGCTGAGCTTGCGGCATGGCAGTTTCAGTTTCAGGTCCTTAGTAGAGAGCCACACTCGATCCCCGGGGCAGTAACTAGGAGACTCCAGACGTCTAGCGTCAGCGTGCTGGTGGGTGTTGCGGAGGGCCCGACACAACTGGGTGTGCGCCGATTCCCAGACCCGGTTGCTCTCCCGGAACCAGGCGTCCACTGAAGGCACGTCGCTGGGCTGGTCCGACCATGGGAACAAGGGCGGCTGGAACCCCAGCACGCATTGGAAAGGGGTGAGGCCCGTGGAGTCCTGGCGGAGCGAGTTCTGAGCATACTCTGCCCAGGGCAAGAAACGCACCCAATCTCCCTGATCTTGGCTGCAGTAAGTCCTCAAGTACCTGTTCAGCTTCTGAATCTTGCGTTCCGCCTGGCCGTTGGACTGAGGGTGGTAACCTGACGTCAGATTTACTGACACCCCCAGGAGCTGGAAGAAGGCACGCCAAACCCGAGATGAGAACTGGGGCCCACGGTCCGAAACTATCTCCTCCGGGAGACTGAAGTTCCTGAACACATGATGAAACAGGGCCTCGGCTGTTTCGAGGGCCATGGGCAGCCCCTTCAGAGGCACAAGTCGACAGGCTTTAGAGAAGCGGTCCACCACTACCAGGATACACGTGTTACCCCCTGACCGTGGTAAGTCGGTCATGAAGTCGATCCCTAGGTGTGACCAGGGGCACTGAGGGACGGGGAGCGGCACCAACTTGCCGACGGGCAGGTGGCGAGGTACCTTGGCCATGGTGCAGGTGGAACACTCCTGGACGTAGCGGGTAACCTCTTCTGCCATCCTCGGCCACCAGTAGCGAGCCTGAAGGAGCTGGACTGTCCTCCTCTCTCCTGGGTGGCCCGTGCCCGGTCCCTCATGGACCGACTGGATTAGCCCACCATGGCAGGATGTGGGCCTTGGGGCACCCTCCGGGGCGGGCTCCTGGATGGAGTCAGCACGGATCTCGCTGTCCATGTCCCAGACAATAGGCCCCACGACGATCGAAGGAGGAAGAATGGGGTCCGGATGTCTGGGTTCCTCAGGCCCGAACATCCGGGACAGGGCGTCGGCCTTTCCGTTAAGCGCCCCAGCTCGGTAGGTGACGTGAAATTGGAACCGAGTGAAAAAGAGGGCCCAGCGAGCCTGCCTGGCATTGAGTCTCCGGGCCTCCCGCAGGTACTGGAGATTCTTGTAATCTGTTGACCACAGTAAATGGGTGCTCTGCACCCTCCAACCAGTGCCTTCACTCGTCCAGGGCGAGCTTAATAGCCAGAAGCTCACGGTTGCCGATGTCGTAGTTCTGCTCTGCCGCCGAGAGCTTGTGTGAGAAGAAAGCGCACGGGTGGAGCTGTGGTGGGGTGCCTGATCGCTGAGAGGGAGCGGCCCCCACCCCCGTCGAGGAGGCGTCCACCTCCACCACAAAGGGCCTCCGAGGGTCTGGATGACGTAACACGGGAGCGGAGCAAAAGCATTGGCGGAGCTCCTCGGACGCCCCTGGGCCTCCTTGGTCCACCTCAGGGTCCATGCCTTACCCCTGAGGAGAGAAGTGAGGGGAGTGGTGATCTGGCTGTAACCCTGAATGAACCGACGGTAGAAGTTAGCGAAGCCCAAGAAGCGTTGGAGTTCCTTAATCGTCTCCGGAACAGGCCAGTTCCTTACTGCTTTAACCTTCCCATCGTTCATCTGTATCCCCCGTGCACTGATGACGTAGCCCAGAAACTGCACCTCCTCACGGTGAAACTCACACTTAGAGAGGTTAAGGTAGAGCTGTTGGGAACGAAGTGCCCCTAGGACCTCACGGACGTGGTGATGGTGCTCCTCCAGGTTCCTTGAGTATATCAAGATGTCATCGATGTAAACCATGACTTACCTTTGTAGGAAGGGTCGGAGCACCTCGTTCATGAACCCCTGTCACACAGCTGGGGCGATAGATAGGCCATACGGCATGACCCGGTATTCGTAGTGTCCGGAGGGCATTATGAAGGCGGTCTTCCACTCGTCCCCCTTAATGATGCGTACGAGGTTATACGCGCTCCGGAGATCAAGTTTGGTGAACACCCGTGCCTCCCTTAGGGCTTCCAGAGCTGCTGGGACAAGCAGGAGAGGGTAAGGGAGAGGGGAGATCTGGGCGTTAAGCTGTCGGTAATCAATGCAAGGACGTAGCCCCCCGTCCTTCTTCCCCACAAAGAAAAAGCTCGACGCAGCCGGGGAGGATGACTTCGTGATAAACCCCTGCCGGAGAGCCTGCTGGACGTACTCCTCCATAGCCTGATGTTCTGGAGCGGAAAGGGGGTAGACTCGGCCCCTTGGCAGCTTAGCCCCGGGAAGCAGGTCGATGCAGCAGTCCCCGAGCCGGTGAGGGGGGAGACGAGTAGCCGCCTGGGCACAGAACACGTCCTTGAAGGCTTGGTACTCCGTGGGGATCTCTGCCTGCTGGGATGTCGTGGCTTCCTCCACCCTGGTGGCGCCTACCAGGGCATTGGAGACCCTGGATGGAAGCCGGGAGAGGCAGTGTTCCCGGCAGTGGTCACTCCATCGCAGGATGTCGCAGGGGTCCCAGGAGCATGCAGGGGCGTGCTGTTTCAGCCAGGGCCTACCCAGGATCACACTGACAGTGGACTCATCAAGCACCATGAACCTTATTTCCTCCCTATGGAACAGCCCCATGCGTAGAGTCACTATGGGTGCACAGTACTTCACCCAGCCCCGACCCAGTGGGCGTCCCTGGATGGTCTGGACGGCTAAGTCCTGGGAACCCCTCTCCCGGGGGAGCTGCAAGCTGTTGAGGCAGGCTTGAGAGATGAAGTTCCCTGCCGAGCCGGAGTCCACCAGCACATCCACAGAGAGAGAGAGAGGTAGTTAGAAGCGTCACCGGGAGTGTGGACAGAGTAGAAATGTCTGATGGAAACTCTACCGTACTCACCGCTGCAGGAGCAGGACACGTGGGGCATCTGGCGATGGAGTGGCCAGGGCTGCCACCATACAGGCACTTGCCCGAAGCCCGGCGGCTGTTCCTCCCCCACCGGGGAAGCCTCTGAGAACCCAGCTGCATGGGTTCGGCGTCGGGAGCGGGCGCCAGTCCAGGCTGTTCCCCCGAGGTTGGTGACATGGGGTGGCATGCGGACAGTCGCTGAGAAAGGCCGATGGATTTCCCAATGAAGTCCTCCAACCCCGTAGCACCATCAAACACCGCCATGGCCTGTTTAATCTCGGTAGAAAGACCCAGCCGATATACCCCCAGTAGCGCCGCCTCGTTCCAGCCACTAGATGCCGCCAAGGTGCGGAAACGCAAGCTGTACGCCGTGATGTCATCATTCCCCTGGCGCAAGCTAAGCAGCTGGTCAGCCGTGGATAGGACCCCGGAAGCGGCACTGAAAACTTTGCGAAAGTGTGCCGCGAAATGAGCGTATACGTCCATCATGGGGCTGGCATAGTCCCATAACGCTTGAGCCCAAGCTAGCGCTCTTCAATTTTTCAAAAAATTTCAAAATTTATTTTTTCTTTCCTTTTTTTCTTTTTTTTTTTTTTTTTTTCTTTTTTTTTTTTTTTGGAGGTCCGTTATTCTGTTATGCTAGACACAGAGGTGGAAGCCGAAGTGAAGGCAAACAGAGTTTTAATGGCAAAAACACACTGGTTAGCAGAGACAATGATATATCCGGTGGTGCGCTAGGGAGAGCAGCCCACGAAGTCCTGAAGAGAATGCCAAAGGCAGTCTGTGTCCAAATCCGAAGGAGCGCTTTAGCCGAAGCGCGAAGCTGGGCATTTACACAGGCGTGTAGTGAAAAGCACAGCCAAACCATAGATAATAACGGACGGAGGTTAGAGTGAGAGAGGGGATTATATATGGTGGGTGATGAGGTTGAAACGAGAGTCAGGTGTGTGTAATTAGTAAGCCGGCGAGCCGCTCCGTGCGGGCGGGGACAGACTGGTGTTTTATTTAATAAAAAGACAAACACAGGAAAACTAAGCAACAATACACAAACAGGATACAGGGAATAAAAGAGTACTGTATTAATGTATTAATGGTGGAGGTAATTAGAGAAACATAAGGAACAGGTGTGCAGCGGTGGGAAGGGGATAAATATCAGGAAGGGCAAACACACATGAGCGCAAAACAAAAACAAAAGCCCTATTCGGACAGGACTAGTTTTACAGGGGGTCGTTAGAGAAATTTCAGTTTCACAGACGTACTTTGTGATTTTAATCCCGTCTGAATCTGCCATGTCTGTCTTTTTCTCACACGACCTGTGTAAAAATTCCAGAGCAAATTACCTACTGTTTTTCAGCAAAATCGGTGCTCCTCTGAGAAATCTAATCCCGTCCGAATGCGAATGTCTGTGATTGCCGAAAATATTTTTTCCAAAACGCGTTTTCTTGTCTGTTTTGGTCAACGTGAACTACCATATTAACCCTAGCGCACCGGTATTCAAGTTTCTGCTTTCTGCACACCAATAATGGATGTAAATGTGTTTGCTACTTTGCGAAGAAATAAAAAAATGAAATCAACAAGAAGAGCCAAATCACGTAAATTGTTAAGACTGGCTACTGTAATATCAGTTTCAGGTACTTTCATTTCTATATAGTCAATTACGTACATAACGTGAAAATTATATAAAAACGTATTTATTCCAGTGGGTTTATAAGAAGTTCTATATAAAACCATATGATGTTAAACATTTTTTACATTTGTTTTTTATTATTATTTTTTCGCCACCATTTTACAATTGATCGGTCATATGACCATACGCAATCCACGCATCCTGGACATGTGGTCTTGTGCAACTCCCACATGTAAAACAGACACTCCTACCTCCGTAATAAACACAGAGATTAGTCCCGTCCGAATCCATACATGAAATGACAGACGTCGGCTGGAAAAAATTCTAACTCAAACGTCATTTGGAAAACTAGTCCTGTCCGAATAGGGCTAAAGACACATGGCATAAGACATCCAAACCTCTGCTTGAACGCCCCCTGGTGTACAGGCAGAAACGAGTCCAAGCCAGCTAAGACAGTTTGTTTAAATAAAGAATGGACAAAAGATATTTCTGGTTCACGTGTGGAATGTGTTTCAATAGCATTCATAAGCTATATATTTATTTTAAATAAATAAAACTCAGAATTTAATGTGGATTAATCTGGCTGGTGTCATGTTTCCCAGAATTCAGCATGGCCTCACATCATGGGAAACAAAAATGGCTCCTTTTTCCAACCGCGCCTACGTCCATTTCCATAGATGAGGTCTCCAGCCTTCTAATTACGCACACACCTTCACACAATCACACACACACACACTCCTTCACACTCCTACACACAGCCCAGATTCTCAAATACACCTTGTAAAGTCAGACACCATCATCATCATCATTATCATCGATTCTTTGGTGATAATTTTTTGACCATTTGTGACATTTTTGTTTGACATCTTTGGTAACCAACAGACTAAGCATCTTATTTCTCTTAGATCACAGTTCCTTGGTTTAATCTTTTGCTCTCAGCTGTAGACTACGTGTAGAATAATTAGACAGGAAGTAATTAAACTCTTCCTTTGGCTCCGACTTAAAGGTAATGAGACTTAAAGCTGCAACCTGCCTAATTATTTCATTAACTCATAAGCACTCGTGTGCTTTGCATATGGATTTTAATTGCACTGTGTGCTTGAGAAAACATAAAGGTAAAAAAAAAAGGAAAATCACATACAGGCAAATGGATCTTGGGTGTGTATGTAAAATCTGTAGCACTCTGAAATGAGTCATTTACAAATCAATGAATTCATCAATCAAACGATCAATCAATCATTCATTCATTCATTCATTCATTCACTCATTCATTTTCTACCGCTTATCCGAACTACCTCGGGTCACGGGGAGCCTGTGCCTATCTCAGGCATCATCGGGCATCAAGGCAGGATACACCCTGGACGGAGTGTCAACCCATCGCAGGGCACACACACACTCTCATTCACTCACACAATCACACACTACGGACAATTTTCCAGAGATGCCAATCAACCTACCATGCATGTCTTTGGACCGGGGGAGGAAACCGGAGTACCCGGAGGAAACCCCCGAGGCACGGGGAGAACATGCAAACTCCACACACACAAGGTGGAGGCGGGAATCGAACCCCCAACCCTGGAGGTGTGAGGCGAATGTGCTAACTACTAAGCCACCGTGCCCCATCCATCAATCAATCAATCAATCAATAAAAAAAATCTTTTAGACCTGTTTATACATTCAATCAGTTTATGTCTATGTACATGGTACGAAGTGCTGGGATCAGAAATCAAAGTCGTGAGCACGGTGTGCCGAACGCAAACACTGCTCCTTTAATGAGAAATGCTCGTTATATCCCTGAACAGATGTTTTAATATGACCATGATGTAACTCCTGCTCGTGTTATGATGGTGTTTTCTGTTTAAAAAGGAGGCAATACACATTAAAATTGAAGGACTTAATCCGAGTGCGGTCCATCATCCCATAATGCGGGAGTACTTACCGCCCGATATGAGGCTTTGGGTGCACTTAACAGATCAGATCTGCTTCAATTAGATGTTTTTAATGTGGCTTTTGCAATGATTACACCACTGTGCAGGGCCTTCTGTTGTGCTGGTGTGCATAGCAAAGAATTTTAGGGATGGAAAGCAGACTGAAAATAAAAAAATAAATAAATAAAACATAAGTGTATCTTATGGTGAGGTTGCTACAGAGGCTGCAGATGGGAGTCTGAAATCCATTAATCTCATCTATGTATATCTAAAATCTCAGTCTAGCCGTGTTTATAGTGTTCATTTACTCTTTTATTTGGGGTTTTTATTTTTTCCAATGGCTAACAAGCATCGTTCAACTTTGAAGCCACTTTTTTTTAACTTCCTCATACAGTCTGTATGAATTGTGGCCAAACAATTAAACTGATATCCAAAATTTTCTCAACTCACCAAAACACTTCATAAATGTCACAAAAAAAGCTCATTGGAACAAAACGCTGGCAATGACTCTCACTCTGAAAGCACAAATTACACTCACAACGCACACACTCATCATAAAACACTAACAACAGGGAGCATATATGATGAACCTTTGATTTATTTAAAGTTTGAATTAGTTTTTCACATAAATCTGCATTTTATTTTAAAGTAAGAATCACCATTTTCACTTTATTGTACAAAATTATAGGTATTGTAACAAAAAACAAATCATAAATGCAATAATTTGCTTCAATATCCTTTATTTTTTGTCTTTGTTTAAGTTTTTATATGGATCTGTCTCTCACTGCCCCATATGTCCCAATATTCTATCACCCCCCCCCCTCTCTCACCCTCCTGTCTCTGTCCCACCTTCTCTGGCTCTTCTCCTCCCCCATCTCTCTTTCCCCCCTCTCTGTCTGTCTGTCTCTCTCTCTCTCTTCCCCCTCTCTGTCTGTCTGTCTGTCTGTCTGTCTCTCTCTCTCTCTTCCCCCTCTCTGTCTGTCTGTCTGTCTGTCTGTCTCTCTCTCTCTCTTCCCCCTCTCTGTCTGTCTCTCTCTCTCTCTCTCTCTCTCTCTCTCTCTCTCTCTCTCTCTCTCTCTCTCTCCCCATCTCTCTCTTCCCCCTCTCTGTCTGTCTGCCTGTCTCTCTCTCTCTCTCTCTCTCTCTCTCTCTCTTCCCCCTCTCTGTCTGTCTGTCTCTCACTCTCTTCCCCCTGTCTGCCTGTCTGTCTGTCTGTCTGTCTCTCTCTCTCTCTCTTCCCCCTCTCTGCCTGTCTGTCTGTCTGTCTGTCTCTCTCTCTCGCTCTCTCTCTCTCTCTCTCTCTCTCTCTCTCTCTCTCTCTCTCTCTCTCTCTCTCTCTCTATCTCTCTCTTTTCCCCCTCTCTGTCTGTCTGTCTGTCTGTCTCTCTCTCTCTTCCCCCTCTCTGTCTGTCTGTCTGTCTCTCTCTTCCCCCTCTTCCCCCTCTCTGCCTGCCTGCCTGCCTGTCTGTCTGTCTGTCTGTCTGTCTGTCTCTCTCTCTCTCTCTCTCTCTCTCTCTCTCTCTCTGTCTCTCTCTCTCTCTCTCTCTCTCTCTCTCTCTCTCTGTCTCTCTCTCTCTCTCTCTCTCTCTCTCTCTCTCTCTCTCTTTCTTCTCTAATTCTCTCTCTTCATTCTCTTCCTTTCTTCCTTGTCTTCTTTAATCCTTGTTTCCAAACAAAATCATTACAAAGGAAGACATTAATATAAACATTTTTGGACTTGATTTCACAGCTGCTGTTATACAGTAGAAAAACACATTTTGACCAATCAGAATAAAGAATTCAACACTGTGGAAAAACTATCATAAATTACTTTTCGAACTAACCGAAAAGCGCAATCTTAGCTCGCTAGCTGTCAAGGTAGTCACTTACATGTAATTACCCATTGAAAATGTATGACTAACTTATAAATTAAATGTTCTACAGCTTTTCTTCAGCTGGCTCCAGGTGCTTTGTTAATTTTTGAAATGGTTCTCAAGTCTATCGACACATGAAGCCAAATTTCAGTGCTTGTGTCACACTCGCTTGCTTTTCTAGTATGTTGACAGACATCTGTGCAACCATAAATGATCCATAATCCTGTTTGCTGCAGCAAATATCCACTGACTTCATTCAGGCTCAGACATATTGCCTCTATGTGCCTGCTAAGAAACTTGCCAAAACGGCTTTGTTGTCACATTTATCAGAGGAAATGCCCTGAATCAGCCGTTGTAAACACTGATTCGTTGTGGTTCGTGTGGTCACTCACGGTCTCACGAGACACCCGGTTTCACAAACGCCTGCTGAAGGTGTGGTGGTACTGTAAGGTTGTTGTCTTCTTCAGGATCGTCTTGGATTTAATTCTGTACAGAAAACATGTAGAACAAGAACTTCTAAATGATAAGTGTAGAATAAGTCTTGCAGATTAAAACAGACGAACAGAAAATGTATGTATTATCTATAAACAACAATTCCTACCCAATAAACAACAATTCCTTATCAATAAACAACAATGCCTAAACTATGAATAATTTCTTATCTACAAACATCAATTACTGATCTATAAACCATTCCTGATGTATAAATAACAATTCCTTATCTATAAACAACAATTCCTGATCTATAAACCATACTTATGTATAAACAATAATTCGTTATCTATAAACATTCATTTTTGATCTATAAACAACAATTCCTGATCTATAAACAATTCCTTATCTGTAACAATTCCTGATCTATAAACATTTATTTTTGTATAAACAACAATTCCTGATCTATAAACAATTCATTGTGTATAAACAACAATTCCTGATCTATAAACAATTCCTTATCTGTAACAATTCCTGATCTATAAACAATTCATTGTGTATAAACAACAATTCCTGATCTATAAACAATTCCTTATCTGTAACAATTCCTGATCTATAAACAATTCATTGTGTATAAACAACAATTCCTGATCTATAAACAATTCCTTATCTGTAACAATTCCTGATCTATAAACAATTCATTGTGTATAAACAACAATTCCTTGTGTATAAGCAACAATTCCTTATGTATAAACAGAAATTCCTGATCTACAGTATAAACAATGCCTGAGGTATAAACAACAAATCCTGATCTATAAACAATTCCTTATCTATAAAGATTAATTATTGATCTATAAACAATTCCTTATCTATAACAATTCCTTATCTATACACAACAATTCTTAATCTATAAACAATTCCTTATCTATAAACATCAATTCATGATCTATAAACAATTCCTGATCTATAAACAATTCCTTATCTATAAACAACAATTCCTTATATATTATAAACTTAATTACTTATATACAGTTTGTTATCTGCAGACAAAAATTTATTATCTGTAGACAAAAAATTATCTGTAGACATCAACGAAGATTTCCCAAAGACTTTTTGAGAATGCATTTGGAGATATTACAAAAATATGTCTACATATAAAATATGTCTACATATTAATTATTCATACAAAATTCTTCAGAACACTAATACACTAGTACATACGGCAGGAAAATGAAGATTTCCGCAGTGTAGTGCTTTAGCGCCTCCCGGTGGTTCAATAGAGAAGTGCTGCTCTGAGGTACTGTAAGATATAACAGGAGCAATCTTCTCTCAGATGTTCCTCAACGCTACAGTACAAAAAAAAGTACAATTATTATATAAGTAAATAAGTAAAATAAAGTAAAATAAAATAAAATTATAAGTAAAATACAATTTTTATTATTATATAGAACAAAAAATCAAATTATTATAACAGAAACATGTTCAGGGTTGACTGCTATAGTAAAGTAAATAAATAATTAAATAAATGAATGAATAAATAAATAAATAAATAAATAAATAAATAAACATCAGCTCACACAGTGACAAAAAGAAAATCATTTTGCATAAAGAATTCAATATTTTGGGTGTCACAACATTTTGCAGACATAAAGCAGAGTTGTGATGTCCAATAAAACAGAAAAATAGAGTAAAAATAAATAGCTAAAATAAATACAAATAAAAATAATACAAAACAAACAAACAAACAAATAAATAAATCATACATACATACATATTTGAATATAATATGACTGTTTATGAATAAAATATCTGAATTCATTGTGTTTTGGGGACTTTTATTTTGTCAGCCATTGTTCAGTAATTGATTTATATTTAGCCCTTACTTCACTTCTTTGTGTTTCTTTTCCTGTATTGTCTCGTTTGTTGTTCTTAATGTTTTTGTTTTGCTTCTTTGTGTTAGAATGATTTGTGTTAAATATTACTCTATGGCATGTTTGCTGAATCTATTTATGGTTATATTTTTATTATTATTTGGTCTCCCTGTCAGTTTTATTTTATTTTGTTTTGTCTCTTTTTTCTTTTTCATCTTCTTTAAACCAACTCCTATAATCATCAATCAAAAACAAGGACCATTATATCTGTCCATTCATCCCTCCATCCATCCATCCATCCATCTATCCATCTATTAATAAGTGAACAATCATCTAAACTCTTTATATTATATGTACATACCATAACATGTGGTATATTTTTTGACTGAGGTTTGCTCCTATCACAAAACCTATGCTTTGTATATTGTCCTAATGTAAGTGTAACACAGTTTGGACATTAATTTGTGTGTAAATGTTATTCTACAGAAATGTTATTCTGTTGTTGTTGTTTTGTTTGTTGTTTTGTGTCTCATCCCTTTTTTATGTAGAAAATGAGAATTTAAAACTATTGAGCCACCACTGCAATAAATATTTATTTATTTATTTGTTTGTTTGTTTATTTATTTATTTATAATATTCTTGGGACTATAATAACAACACAAAAAAAGACACAATTCTTTATTTATGAACCTCGAACATATGGTCCAGATGTCTTATAATTTCAAAAGCATTCAGACATTAAATTCCATTCAAACAAAAGCTCAGACAAAATGGTTAAAATTACAATGTTGTCATTATTATTAAGCAATTTTATAATGTAATAACAAATAATGTATATCCTTGACATCAATACATGCTTAGAACACATTGCATCATGGCCTTAAATTATCCAGTCATGTTAGTGGTTGTGCTATAATAACATCAACAGTTCAGTAGAGCTTTTTAACCAGCTTGCAGTTCATATTGCTAAAAGTTCCCGCACTCTTTAGAGTGTAAATGACTTCACAGTTCATCTGGTTTTCTGTAATGTTTGTGATAGTAAATTTTTCAAAAGGTGGGACTAGCACCTCTTCCTCATTAGTTATCTTAGAAATTTTGGCTATGTTTGAACCATAGCATGTGTTAATCTTAAAACAGGATTTAGTTCCAAATATTTTGTGCATGTCATCTTTTACTGAAGTCGATGCAAACCTGCCAAATCGCATTTCATCATTAATCTTGGGTCTCTCAAAATCAACAGTGGTTCTACGGAAAACATTAACACAGCTCTGCACTTTATAAATTTGTATGGCACGTGTTAGCAAGAAATGAAAGGCTACGTAGTTGAAGTTTTGGGGGTAATCGTTTTTTCCTGAACTGACAGCATCATTTAATTTTGAATAAAGTTTTCCCAGTGGATCGGTGTAGACCATAATTATTCTTATAAAATTATCCTTAACGTTTGAGTATTTATTCCAAGATTGTTGAAACTTTTTATTTTTATTTAACTCTTCCCCTAGGACCTTGTCTATTATCAGTTTGTTGGTTTCTTCAGCGCAGCCTATAAATTGGTCATCAACAGAATCCTTTGCCATGTCCAGTTTATAAGCAGGGTTTTTTTTCTATAAAATTAGAGGAGGGAAAAACAATATAAGAAAATTACTGATAAGAAAATGTCTACTCAGTGCAGAACTTGAAAGAGAAACCCACCCGGTTGGACAAAACTGCTCCAGTGTTGATGATGACGATGATGATGGCAGTGGTGGTGAGGATGAAAACAGCTTGCCTCATTGTTCATCTTAAATAAAAAGCATGTATAGAGAATATATACAAATTGTATACAAAGGACTATTCTACAAATGAGTGAGACATCAACTGAATTTATCATTGTGGAGATTATTGAGTAGTCCTAGTGCATTTTTTGTATATCTTTCTCACACAGAAAAAAAAGGAGGCATGTCTCTGTTCTTTATGTAAACTCCAAACGTCTTGAAACATCTCCACTACAGTCTGAATAGTGCTTAGGTTTGGCATACTGTATGAGTTGTGAAAACCATTGTGTGAAAGTTTGGTATGAACAATGCTTCATTGCGCACGCAACTCAACTGCCTGAAGAGAAAAAGTTTTCTGCCTTTCTATCTGATAACACAATGCATCATATCAACATGTACAATATTGAAAACCTCAGAAACAACCTCACATGGTTTGATAACACATTTTCTAGCTTGAATTATTCCAGTAACATAGTGAATAATGTTCTCATAATATCATAAATAATACAGTATTGTGTCTTAAGTAAATGTACAGTATGCTTGAAGATCAGATAATATAATTATATCTAAACAAACTGTGATGGAAGTAATATAACTTTTCCAGTACGATCATAATACTCACAGATCTGATGCGCTCAAGGCTTCTTAAATATATAACGAGGAGGTGCTCAAACCAACAGTGTGTCAGACCTTCAACTCATCGCTATTTATACTCAACTACTTCCCTTTTTATTTACCATAAATGGAGTTGTTTTCTCCTCAAAATACAACGTGTGCATTTTTGAAAGAAAGGCAGAAAGAAAGACAGAAAGACAGAAGTGATGATTTACAATCCTGAATTATTTCAATTGGATTAAGGTAAATAATATGAATAAATGCAGTTTATAGTTTTCTTCAAGAGCAAGTTTGACTGCCAAAAATTTTCCAATCACAGATGTTGTAGTTTTGCTCTTCTTGGGGTCACCTTGATGGAGAAAAAAAAGCCACAGGGTCCATCTTCCTCCCAAAGCAATGGATAAGCACAGACATAACCCCTGTTTCTGAGCCATCTACTGCTATAATAATGTAGGACCTGGCAGGGTCATAGTGTAGGATATGATGAACATGTGTATATGTAGTTCTGTAAGAAACTAGAGGAGAACGTTATAGCATATGTGTGTGTGTGTGTGTGTGAGTGTGTGTGTGTGAGTGAATCCACTTGCCAATTTTGTAAAGGATATTTTCTTCAATTCAAGTAGTTTTCCATTTAAAAAGCACACTGCACATTTTGAAAAGAAAAAGCAAAAGCAATAATTTTTTGGCCAAAGATTCTGTGAAATCCTGAATGAACTGACTAATAAGAAAAAACAGACTATCCCAGATTAATGCATAAAAAAGTACAGCATTGATACTGTATATTTTCTACAGTATGTTCAGTGCCACATCGGCAAAAATGTTTGACTAAGGAATTGAAAAGTGTGAAAGAAACTTAATAAAAAAAGAATGTTAGCGTGCACAGTGTGTGTGTGTGTGTGTGCATGTGTGTGAAACACACATGAATAGCACTAAACTTCACACTCTGCAAATTGAAAAAAAAAAACGGCTGCAAAATCAGACATTTGTGTTATTTGTTAATAAAACAGCACTCAGATATATTTACTTATAAATTGGTTCAAATGGGAAAATATTCAGACCTTGTATTGGACTGTAGATACAGCTTATATCTGGTGCTTCTAGTGTGAGAAAGTCTATTTTACTTGAATTAAAATGTGATTATTATTTAATATTGATACATTTTTGTCGTAGTTTGAAACTATGTGTTTGAACCAACATAATTTACACTGAATATTTAATACAGTAGAACTACACAATCTACTCAATCACTCACTCAAACACTCTTTGACCCTTAGTAGATTTTTAACCTTAATGTAAAGCTTTAACAGTTGATCTTATGAGACAAAAAGCAAAAATAAAGCGTAACTTTGGACATCAAAATTTTAAAAAAACTCAAACTTTTCCAGCTGCTGGAAGGCCTGTTCTGTCTCCTCCATCAATTGCACCCGGTTGTCCTTTTTTTGTGTGTGAGTGAATCCACTTGGCAATTTTGTAAAGGATATTTTCTTCAATTCAAGTAGTTTTACATTTAAACAGCATACTGCACATTTTGAAACGAAAAAGCAAAATCAATAATTTTTTGGCCATAACAAAAAATTCTGTGAAATCTTGAATGAACTGACTAGTAAGAAAAAAACATAGACTATCCTAGATTAAAGGCGGGGTCTCTGATTTTTGAGAAATGCTTCATAAAACTGAGTCGGGCCAAAAACTAAACAAAAATCTAAACAAACGTGTAGCCAATGAGTAGTAAGGGGCGGATCTTGTCAATATGCGGTGGAGAGAGTGTTCAGTTCGCATGTGTGACATTAACAGAAAGCGGTTTTAACATTGACATGGAGGATAAAAACAAAGAAAGAAAGCAAAGAAAGGCTTACGATAAGACAAGAAGTAGGACGTGTTAATATAGGATCAGCTTTGCAGCGCTGGAGAGAACTGAAGGAGCAGGAAGTTGGTCACATATTCACAGATTGGAGTTTCCTGAGTCAATAACTCCTGAGCTAAACGCTGTTACCACACAAATAACCTCTTTTCTATCGTAGTAATGTAGAGACGCAGCTACAACCGTGTAAGTAACAGTGTTTAGCTCAGGAGTTATTGACTCGGGAAACTCCAATCTGTGAATATGTGCCAACTTTACTTAAGACGCCGAGGCGCTTTTTTCCTTCTCGATAGGTGAGTAACATTGGTTTTGCTTTGTTACACAGAACTAATATATGTCTTTGTCCTTTACATGATTATGCTTGTGTGTCATTTTTGCTTGTTTGTTTATCTGAAATCGTATTGTTCTTCCCTTCAGCTATGATAAAGACACATTTCTTTCCAGTTGTTGCCTGGGTTACGTATGTATGTGTGGGCGGAGCTATCAATACAGGGGTGGGACCCATTTGGGTTAGGGGCGTGTTTGTTTTGGTGATTTTATATGTCAACATTGGCTTTCAAAAATCTGAGACCCCACCTTTAATGTACAGCATTGATACTGTATATTTTCTACATATGTTCAATGCCACATCGTCAAAAATGTTTGACTAAGAAATTCAAAAGTGTGAAAGAAACTTAATAAGAAAACATGTTAGACTGCACAGTGTGTGTGTGCGTGTGTGTGTGTGTGTGTGTGTGTGTGTGTGTGAGTGAATCACTTGCCAATTTTGTAAATTATATTTTCTTCAATTCAACAACAATTCCTGATCTATAAACCATTCCTTATATATAAACAACAATTCCTTATCTATAACAATTCCTTATCTTTTAACAACAATTCCTTATCTCTAAGCAACAATTTTTGATCTTTAAAAAATTCCTTATCTATAAACAACAATTCCTTATTCCTTATATATGATAAACTTAATTACTTATATACAGTTTGTTATGTACAGACAAAAAGTCATTATCTGTAGACAACAATTCTTTATCTATAGACATCAACAAAGATTTCCCAAAGATATTTTAAGAATGCATTTGGAGGTATTACAAAAATATGTCTACATATAAAATATGTCTACATATTAATTATTCATACAAAATTCTTCAGAACACTAATATTACAGGAGCAATCTTCTCTCAGATGTTCCTCAACGCTACAGTTTGTCTCAATGCGAATATTATTATTATTTTTTTTTTTACTTTTAACAATACTTTTACATTTTTTATTAATTTAATCATGTTTGTACATGTTTGTGCACAAACATAAGTATAATTATCTACAATTTCTTACAAATTTTCACAGTTCATAACTTCATAATTCATCACATGCAAATCGATCTATTTAGTTATCTAAATCTCTCAGACACAAATTTATATTCTATAAAAGTGACCCTTTTTATAGTAATTTTCTTTTCAGTGTATAGAACATGACAAATATTTTTAAGTATAGACTTTAGGAAATGTGTAAAAATGGACAATCAAGTGTGACTTTTCTGCTTCCATGCAACATTTAGCTACAAAATAAATCCACTGTATACATACAAATGTGCAAATTCATTTTCTTTGTAAAACTACAGTGGCCGAGAAGTCCAAAACAAATTAACAAATCCGGAAAAAAAATTAACAAAACCGAAAACACATTAACAAATCTGAAAACACAAAAAGTCAGACAACCCGGAAGAGGGAGGTATAGTTTGTGAATGGAAACTTACCGATCATCGGACGAGACACCTTTCATTCACCTGTATATCTTGAATGACAGGTGTCTTGTCCAATGATCGGTAAGTTTCCATTCACAAACTATACCAACCTCTTCCGGGTTGTCTGAATCGGTGCACGAAACACGTTAACAAATCCGAAAACACAACGACAATTCAGACAACCCGGAAGAGGTTGGTATAGTTTGTGATTGGAACACGTACCGATCATTGGACAAGACACCTGTCACTCAAGGTATACATGAAGTTCAACAGTCTGCTGCAGGGAAAAGTTGGAATGGATGGATGGAATGGATTACTGTGGATTCATTCTGTTATTTTCTTATATTTAAACGGAGAACTTTACACATTACACATAAGATTCCATACCTGTATATCTTGAGTGACAGGTGTCTTGTCCAATGATCGGTAAGTTTCCATTCAAAAACGATACACTACCGTTTTCGGGTTGTCTGACTTGTCGTTGTGTTTTCGGATTTGTTAATGTTGTTTTCTGATTTGTTAATGTGTTTTGCACTTCTCGACCACCGTATAAAACAGATTTTTTTCCCAGTAAACCTGTATATAATGTATGAAAAAAACACAATACACAACTGAATTCAGGTTAACAAAACTGACATGCTTGTATGGTAAATGAAGATGTTCAGGGTTGACTGCTGTGGTAAAAAAAAACAAAAAAAAAAACAATCAGCTCACACAGTGACAAAAAAAAAAAAACATTTTGCATGAAGAATTCAATATTTTGTCCAGAAAAACAGAACAATTGTCAAAATAATAAAGTTAAAAAAAGATATTTTTAGAGAAAAATAAAAAAAAGTAAAGTAAAATAAAATAGAATAAAATATTGTAATTGGCTGTAAAAAAAATAAGGAAAAATAAATAGCTAAATAATAATAATAATAATAATAATAATAATAATAATAATAATAATAATAATAATGTTATTTGAATATAATATGACTGTTTATTAATAAAATATCTGAATTCTAAAATATCTGAATTCATTGTGTTTTTCAGACTTTTATTTTGTCAGCCATTATTCATTTTGCATGAAGAATTCAATATTTTGGGTGAGTCACTAAATTTTGCAGACATGATGTAGAGTTGTGATGTCCAATAAAACAGAAAAATAGAGTCAAAATAAATAGCAAAAATAAATAAACAAAAATAAATAAATAAATAAATAAATAAATAAATAAATAAATAAATAAATAAATAAATTATTATTATTATTATTATTAATAACAATAAATTTGCTGAATCTATTTATGGTTATATTTTTATTATTATTTGGTCTCCCTGTCAGTTTTATTTTGTTTTGTCTCTTTGTTCTTTTTCATCTTCTTTAAACCAACTATAATCATCAATCAAAAACAAGGACCATTATATCTGTCCATCCATCCATCCATCCACCTATTAATAAGTGAACAATCATCTAAACTCTTTATATTATATGTACATACCATAACATGTGGTATATTTTTTGACTGAGGTTTGCTCCTATCACAAAACCTATGCTTTGTGTATTGTCCTAATGTAAGCGTAACACCGTTTGGACATTAATTTGTGTGTAAATGTTATTCTACAGAAATGTTATTCTGTTGTTGTTGTTTTGTTTGTTGTTTTGTGTCTCATCCCTTTTTTATGTAGAAAATGAGAATTTAAAACTACTGAGCCACCACTGCAATAAATAAATATTTATTTATTTTTTTATTTATAATATTCTTGGGACTATAATAACAACACAAAAAAAAGACACAATTTTTTATTTATGAACCTCGAACATATGGTCCAGATGTCTTATAATTTCAAAAGCATTCAGACATTAAATTCCATTCAAACAAAAGCTCAGACAAAATGGTTAAAATTACAATGTTGTCATTATTATTAAGCAATTTTATAATGTAATAACAAATAATGTATATCCTTGACATCAATACATGCTTAGAACACATTGCATCATGGCCTTAAATTATCCAGTCATGTTAGTGGTTGTGCTATAATAACATCAACAGTTCAGTAGAGCTTTTTAACCAGCTTGCAGTTCATATTGCTAATAGCTTCCACACTCTTTAGAGTGTAAATGACTTCGCAGTTCATCTGGTTTTCTGTAATGTTTGTCATAGTAAATTTTTCAAAAGGTGGGACTAGCACCTCTTTCTCATCGGGTATCTTAGAAAGTTCGGCTATGTCTGCACCATAGCATGTGTTAATCTTAAAACAGGTTTTCCTGCCAAATTTTTGCAAGTCCTTGTTAAGTGAAGTCGATGCAAACTTGCCAAATCGCATTACATCATTAATCTCGGGTCTCTCAAAATCATCAGTGGTTCTACGGAAAACATTAACACAGCTCTTCACTTTATAAATTTGTACGGCACGTGTTAGCAAGAAATGAAAGGCTATGTAGTTGAAGTTTTGGGGGTAATCGTTTTTTCCTGAACTGACAGCATCATTTAATTTTGAATAAAGTTTTCCCAGTGGATCGGTGTAGACCTTTATTATTCTTATAAAATTATCCTCAATGTTTGAGTATTTATTCCAAGATTGTTGAAACTTTTTATTTTTATTTAACTCTTCCCCTAGGACCTCGTCTATTATCCGTTTGTAGGTTTCTTCAGCGCAGCCTATAAATTGGTCATCAACAGAATCCTTTGCCATGTCCAGTTTATAAGCAGGGTTTTTTTTCTATAAAATTAGAGGAGGGAAAAACATTATAAGAAAATTATTGCTAAGAAAATGTCTACTCAGTGCAGAACTTGAAAGAGAAACCCACCTGGTTGGACAAAACTGCTCCAGTGTTGTTGTTGATGATGACGATGATGATGGCAGTGGTGGTGAGGATGAAAACAACTTGCCTCATTGTTAATCTAAAATAAAAAGCATGTATAGAGAATATATACAAATTGTATACAAAGGACTATTCTACAAATGAGTGAGACATCAACTGAATTTATCATTGTGGAGATTATTGAGTAGTCCTAGTGCATTTTTTGTATATCTTTCTCTCACAGAAAAAAAAGGAGGCATGTCTCTGTTCTTTACGTAAACTCCAAACCTCTTGAAACATCTCCACTGCAGTCTGAATAGTGCTTAGGTTTGTATTTGTATTTGTATTTGACAACCTATCATTGTTGTTTACCGCCCTCCTGGTCCACTAGGTGACTTCCTGGAAGAAATGGACACACTGCTTAGTGTTTTCCCTTCCGATAGCTCCCCTCTGACGCTGCTTGGTGACTTCAACCTCCCCTCTGACAAGCTACAATCTTCTTCCCTCCTGTCTCTTCTCGACTCATTCACCCTTACACTCAACAGCTACATCCCCACACACAAAGGAGGCAATGTCCTGGACCTGGTTTTCACCCGTCCTTCTCCAGCTACAGACGTGACTGCTACCCCACTACACGTCTCTGATCATCACCTGGTATCCTTCACCATCACTCTCCCTACCCTACCTAAAACTACCTCTCACCCCCTCGCTCTTACCCGCCGCAACCTTCACTCTGTCTCCCCTTCTGTAGCTTCTGGCACTCTTTCTTCCCTTCCTGATCCTGAGTCTTTTTTCTCACTACCCTTGGACTCAGCCATGGATACTTTCCTCTCATCTCTTTCCTCAACTATGGACTTTCTCTGCCCTATGTTCACTAAACCCAAGAAAACGTCTTGTTCTGCTCCTTGGCTTTCAGATGTGCTGCACAACAATCGAAGAGAGCTATCCTCAGAGAGAAAGTGGAAGAAATCACAACTTGATGCAGATCTTGATTCTTACCGAACACTTCTTGCCAAGTTCTCCTCAGATGTGACTTCTGCCAAGACTTCCTTCTACAATAAAAGCTTGAAGCTTCCTCACATGACCCTCGGAAATTCCACAACATCATCTCTTCTCTGCTCAACCCCCAGCTCCACCTTCTTCATCCTCCCTGACTGCAGAAGACTTTGCTTCTTTCTACCAGGAGAAGACTGAGGAACTCTCCCGGACCTTCACTTCAGCCCCGACTGCACTTATATCTCAGAATATGGATTCCCCTACACCTTTGTTGTCGCATTTCTCAACTGTAGCAGCAAAAGAGATTTTGCAGCTCATCCAGTCTTGCAATCCTACCACATGCCCATTGGATCCACTCCCTTCCACTATGCTCCAGACCATCTCGCAAGACCTTCTGCCCTTCATTTCCACTATCGTCAATAGATCCATAGCATCTGGTCAGGTACCAACTACTTTCAAGAGAGCAAGGGTTATTCCCATCCTAAAGAAACCCGCTCTGGATCCATCAGACATCAGTAACTACAGACCTTTATCACTTCTCTCATTTCTTTCAAAAATTCTTGAACGCATTGTCTATAATCAACTGTCTGTCTATCTCTCACAGAACAACCTCCAAGACCCCAACCAGTCTGGCTTTAAAGCAGCTCATTCCACAGAGACAGCCCTTTTGGATGTCTCTGAGAAACTACATGCTGCGAGATCAGCCAAACTGTCATTTGTCCTTATCCTCCTTGACCTTTCAGCAGCGTTTGATACAGTCAACCACAAGACTCTCTTATCCACCCTCAGAAGTCTTGGGATTTGCGGATCAGCTTGGGAATGGTTTGCTTCCTACCTGGAAGGACGCTCATATCAGGTAACAGGGGAGTGACATCTGCTCCACGCAGATTCTCCACTGGTGTCCCACAGGGCTCAATACTTGGTCCTCTTCTTTTCTCCCTGTATACTCACTCTCTTGAAGTTATTTCCTCACATGGGTTCTCTTACCACTGCTATGCTGATGATACATAACTTATCTTCTCTTTCCCACCCTCAGATGCCACAGCTTCTGACCGGATCTCAGCACGTCTGGCAGAAATTTCATCATGGATGACTGCTCATCAGTTAAAGCTCAATCCTAGCAAAACTGAACTGCTGTTCATCCCAGGTGATTCATCCCCAGGTCATGATCTTGCTATATCCTTGCACAACGATCTGATCTCCCCTTCAGCCACAGCTCACAACCTTGGGGTAACCATGGACAGTCAACTGTCCTTTTCCTCTCATGTTGCTAATGCGACTCGCTCATGTCGTTTTTTTTACTTCTTCAGTCTCTTGTCATTTGTAGTCTGGATTACTGCAACGCACTGCTGGCAGGTCTACCTATGAACGCAATCCGTCCTCTGCAAATGATCCAAAATGCAGCTGCCCGGCTTGTTTCAACCTGCCAAAGTTCTCGCATACCACCCCGCTGCTGCGATCCCTCCACTGGCTTCCGGTAGCCGCACGCATCAGATTCAAAACACTGATGCTGGCCTACAAAGCCAAAAATGGACCAGCTCCCTCTTACCTCAAAGCCCTCATCACTCCTCGCACTGCACCCCGCACCCTCAGATCTACCAGCACTGCTCGACTGGTCCCACCATCTCTCAGGGTAAGAGGCAAGTATACTACAAGACTCTTCTCTGTTCTGGCACCAAGGTGGTGGAATGAACTTCCCCTAGAGGTCCGGACAGCTGAGTCACTGGGTATTTTCAAGCGGCGGTTGAAGAACTACTTATTCAGGAAACACTTCAACTAGCACTTCTTTCCTTATCTTTTGCATTTAAAAAAACAAAAAAAACAAACACAACCTTTGACACTTTTTCATTGTAACTTTGAACAAATGTTTTAAACTCATGGTATCTTAAGTATGTAACTTAGTGAGCCAGCATTAATGTATTCAATGCTAGAGATTTAAGCACTTATGTACGTCGCTCTGGATAAGGGCGTCTGCCAAATGCTGTAAATGTAAATGTATTTGCATCAATGCCCCAATGCGCACCCAACTCAACTGCCTGAAGAGAAAAAGATTTCTGCCTTTCTTTCTGATAACACAATGCATCATATCAACATGTACAATATTGAAAACCTCAGAAACAACCTCACATGGTTTGATAACACATTTTCTAGCTTGAATTATTCCAGTAACATAGTGAATAATGTTCTCATAATATCATAAATAATATAGTATTATGTCTTAAGTAAATGTACAGTATGCTTGAAGATCAGATAATATAATTATATCTATATAATTATATCTATATAATTATAATTATAGTGTGTCAGACCTTCAACTCATCACTATTTATACTCAACTACTTCCCTTTTTATTTACCATAAATGGAGTTGTTTTCTCCCCAAAATACAAGGTGTGCATTTTTGAAAGAAAGACAGAAAGACAAAAGTGATGATTTACAAACCTGAATTATTTAAATTGGATTAAGGTAAATAATATGAATAACTGGAGAAACTAGAGGAGAACGTTATATGTGTGTGTGTGTGTGTGTGTGTGTGTGTGTGTGTGTGTGTGTGTGTGTGTGTGTGTGTGTGTGAAACCACTTGCCAATGTTGTAAAGAATATTTTCTTCAATTCAGTAGTTTTCCATTTAAAAAGGCACACTTTTTTTTATTTTTTTGGTCATAACTTAAAAAAATCTGTGAAATCCTGAATGAACTGACTAGTAAGAAAAAACAGACTTTCCCAGATTAATGCATAAAAAAGTACAGCATTGATACTGTATATTTTCTACAGTATGTTCAATGCCACATCGGCAAAAATGTTTGACTCAGAAATTCAAAAGAGTGAAAGAAACAATAAGAAAACATGTTAGTGTGCACAGTATGTGTGTGTTTGTGTGTGTGTGTGTGTGTGTGTGTGTGTGTGTGTGTGTGCATGTGTGTGAAACCACTTGCCAATTTTTTTAGAGGACACAAAATAGCACTAAACTACACACTCTGCAAATTAAAAAAAAAAACGGCTGCAAAATCAGACATTTGTGTTATTTGTTAATAAAACAGCACTCAGATATATTTACTTATAAATTGGTTCAAATGGGAAAATATTCAGAGCTTGTATTGGACTGTAGATACAGCTTATATCTGGTGCTTCTAGTGTGAGAAAGTCTATTTTACTTGAATTAAAATGTGGTTATTATTTAATATTGATACCTTTTTGTCGTAGTTTGAAACTATGTTTTTGAACCAACATAATTTACACTGAATATTTAATACAGTAGAACTACACAATCTACTCAATCACTCACTCAAACACTCTTTGACCCATAGTAGATTTTTAACCTTAATGTAAAGCTTTAACAGTTGATCTTATGAGACAAAAAGCAAAAATAAAGTGTAACTTTGGAAATAAAAAAAACCTCTAAAATCCTGGAGGGATTTATCAGTAAGAAAAAGCCTAGAACTCATAATACATAAAGTAATTATATATTCTGCTCACTAGCATATGTTTAATCATCACATCCACAAACTTACATTGACTTACGATCTTTGAGCTGATAAAAAGAAACATTTCACAAATTTGGATTTCCAAAGTTGTAAGATTTACTATTGAAGCTTTACATTTGAGCGGAAAAAATATTGTCAAAATGTTGTCTCATCTTTTAGAAGGTGTGAAAACTGAAAAAAGCACTTGCATGTGTGTAAGTTTGTGGGTGTGAATTTGTGTGTGTGAGTTGTTCAGCATTGATACTGTATATTTTCTCAGCCAAAATACATGTTCAATGCCACCTCAGCAAAAATGTTTGACTCAGAATGTGTGAAAGAAACTTAATGAGAAAACATGTTAGAGTGCACAGTATGTGTGTGTGTGTGTGTGTGCGCACCTATTCAGAGCTGTGAGGGACTGAACACAAACACAAGAGAAGTCAATGGTGTGCCAACAGAATCACTATTTATTATCACAGTACAATAAATAAATTAGGCAGCAACAAAGGGGTGAAAGCTCAACACCATCAATGAAAGGTGACTTTGTCCTTTTTTGCTGCGATGTTGAAGGCCGATTTCCAATGAGGTCTCTAGTGGCAGGGCTGGACCCAGGAGACTGTCAGTGTGCAGCAGGTTCAGGGAGGCTTCCTCTTCTTCCTCACTGTTTTCCCTGTGTGGGAGAGCAGAGAACATGTATTGTATTCTGCTGCCTAAGGCCCCTTACCTCTGTGGAAGTGCTGCACCATGTGGTCTCCAGCTGTCCAGGAAGGGAAGGCTGAAATCTGGGTTTTTGAGAACTAGGCTCCCTGTGAGGGCTTTTTCCAGCTGCTGGAAGGCCTGTTCTGTCTCCTTCATCAATTGCACCCAGTTGTCCTTTTTTGTGTGTGAGTGAATCCACTTGGCAATTTTGTAAAGGATATTTTCTTCAATTCAAGTAGTTTTACATTTAAACAGCATACTGCACATTTTGAAACGAAAAAGCAAAATCAATCATTTTTTGGCCATAACAAAAAATTATGTGAAATCTTGAATGAACTGACTAGTAAGAAAAAAACATAGACTATCCTATATTAAAGGTGGGGTCTCCGATTTTTGAGAAAGTCGGGCCAAAAACTAAACAAAAATCAAAACAAACGTCTAGCCATTGAGTAGTAAGGGGCAGATCTTGTCAATATGAAGTGGAGAGGGTGTTCAGTGCGCATGTGTGACATTAGCAGAAAGCGGTTTTAACATTGACATGGAGGATAAAAACAAAGAAAGAAAGCAAAGAAAGGCTTACGATAAGACAAGAAGTAGGACGTGTTAATATAGGATCAGCTTTGCAGCGCTGGAGAGAACTGAAGGAGCAGGAAGTTGGTCACATATTCACAGATTGGAGTTTCCCGTGTCAATAACTCCTGAGCTAAACGCTGTTACTACACAAATAACACCTCTTTTCTATCGTAGTAATGTAGAGACGCAGCTACAACCGCGTTTTGTGTAGTAACAGTGTTTAGCTCAGGAGTTATTGACTCGGGAAACTCCAATCTGTGAATATGTGACCAACTTTACTTAAGACGCCGAGGCGCTTTTTTCCTTCTCGATAGGTGAGTAACGTTGGTTTTGCTTTGTTACACAGAACTAATATATGTCTTTGTCCTTTACATGATTATGCATGTGTCATTTTTGCTTGTTTGTTTATCTGAAATCGTATTGTTCTTCCCTTCAGCTATGATAAAGACACATTTCTTTCCAGTTGTTGCCTGGGTTACATATGTGTGTGTGTTTGGTCGGAGCTATCAATACAGGGGTGCGACCCATTTGGGTTAGTGGCGTGTTTGTTTTGGTGATTTCAAATGTCAACATTGGCTTTCAAAAATCTGAGACCCCACCTTTAATGTACAGCATTGATACTGTATATTTTCTACATATGTTCAATGCCACATCGGCAAAAATGTTTGACTAAGAAATTCAAAAGTGTGAAAGAAACTTAATAAGAAAACATGTTAGAGTGCACAGTGTGTGTGTGTGTGTGTGTGTGTGTGTGTGTGTGTGTGTGTGTGTGTGTGTGTGTGTGTGTGAGTGAATCACTTGCCAATTTTGTAAATTATATTTTCTTCAATTCAACAACAATTCCTTATCTATAACAATTCCTTATCTTTTAACAACAATTCCTTATCTCTAAGCAACAATTTTTGATCTTTAAAAAATTCCTTATCTATAAACAACAATTCCTTATTCCTTATATATGATAAACTTAATTACTTATATACAGTTTGTTATGTACAGACAAAAAGTCATTATCTGTAGACAACAATTCTTTATCTATAGACATCAACAAAGATTTCCCAAAGATATTTTAAGAATGCATTTGGAGATATTACAAAAATATGTCTACATATAAAATATGTCTACATATTAATTATTCATACAAAATTCTTCAGAACACTAATACACTAGTACATACGGCAGGAAAATTAAGATTTTCGCAGTGCACTGCTTTAGCGCCGCCCGGTGGTTCAATAGAGAAGTGCTGCTCTGAGGTACTGTAAGATATAACAGGAGATATAACATCTCCTCTCAGATGTTCCTCAACGCTACAGTTTGTCTCAATGCGAATATTATTATTTTTTATTTTTTTTTACTTTTAACAATACTTTTACATTTTTTATTAATTTAAGCATGTTTTTACATGTTTGTGCACAAACATAAGTATAATTATCTACAATTTCTTACAAATTTTCACAGTTCATAACTTCATAATTCATCACATGCAAATCGATCTATTTAGTTATCTAAATCTCAGACACAAATTTATATTCTATAAAAGTGACCCTTTTTATAGTAATTTTCTTTTGATTGTATAGAACATGACAAATGTTTTTAAGTATAGACTTTAGGAAATGTGTAAAAATGGACAATCAAGTGTGACTTTTCTGTTTCCATGCAAAATATAGCTACAAAATAAATCCACTGTATACATACAAATGTGCAAATTCATTTTCTTTGTAAAACTACGGTGGCCGAGAAGTCCAAAACAAATTAACAAATCCGAAAAAAAAATTAACAAATCCGAAAACACAAAAAGTCAGACAACCCGGAAGAGGGAGGTATAGTTTGTGAATGGAAACTTACCGATCATCGGACGAGACACCTTTCATTCACCTGTATATCTTGAATGACAGGTGTCTTGTCCAATGATCGGTAAGTTTCCATTCATTTACATTTACATTTACATTTATGGCATTTAGCAGACACCCTTATCCAGAGTGACTTACAACTGAGCAACTGAGGGTTAAGGGCCTTGCTCAAGGGCCCAGCAGTGGCAGCTTGGTGGACGTGGGGTTCAAACCCATGACCTTCCGATCAGTAGCCCAACACCTTAACCACTGAGCTACCACATCCCCCATTCACAAACTATACCAACCTCTTCCGGGTTGTCTGAATCGGTGCACGAAACACGTTAACAAATCCGAAAACACAACGACAATTCAGACAACCCGGAAGAGGTTGGTATAGTTTGTGATTGGAACACGTACCAATCATTGGACAAGACACCTGTCACTCAAGGTATACATGAAGTTCAACAGTCTGCTGCAGGGAAAAGTTGGAATGGATGGATGGAATGGGTTATTGTGGATTAATTCTGTTATTTTCTTATATTTAAACGGAGAACTTTACACATTACACATAAGATTCCATACCTGTATATCTTGAGTGACAGGTGTCTTGTCCAATGATCGGTAAGTTTCCATTCAAAAACGATACACTACCGTTTCCAGGTTGTCTGACTTGTCGTTGTGTTTTCGGATTTGTTAATGTTGTTTTCTGATTTGTTAATGTGTTTTGCACTTCTCGACCACCGTATAAAACAGATTTTTTTCCCAGTAAACCTGTATATAATGTATAAAAAAAAACACAATACACAACTGAATTCAGGTTAACAAAACTGACATGCTTGTATGGTAAATGAAGATGTTCAGGGTTGACTGCTATGATAAAAAAAAAACAAAAAAAAAAACAATCAGCTCACACAGTGACAAAAAAAAAAAAACATTTTGCATGAAGAATTCAATATTTTGTCCAGAAAAACAGAACAATTGTCAAAATAATAAAGTTAAAAAAAGATATTTTTAGAGAAAAATAAAAAAAAGTAAAGTAAAATAAAATAGAATAAAATATTGTAATTGGCTGTAAAAAAAATAAGGAAAAATAAATAGCTAAATAATAATAATAATAATAATAATAATAATAATAATAATAATAATAATAATAATAATAATAATAATGTTATTTGAATATAATATGACTGTTTATTAATAAAATATCTGAATTCTAAAATATCTGAATTCATTGTGTTTTGCAGACTTTTATTTTGTCAGCCATTATTCATTTTGCATGAAGAATTCAATATTTTGGGTGAGTCACTAAATTTTGCAGACATGATGTAGAGTTGTGATGTCCAATAAAACAGAAAAATAGAGTCAAAATAAATAGCTAAAATAAATAAACATAAAAATAAAAAATAAAAATTAAATAAATAAATAAATAATAATAATAATAATAATAATAATAATAATAATAATAATAATAAAATAATGATAATAATAATAATAATAATAATAATAATAATAATAATAATAATAATAATAATAATAATAATACAGTTACTTGAATATAATGTGATTGTTTATGAATAAAATATCTGAATTCATTGTGTTTTTGGGACTTTTATTTTGCCAGCCATTGTTCAGTAATTGATTTATATTTAGCCCTTACTTCATTTCTTTGTGTTTCTTTTCCTGTATTGTCTCGTTTGTTGCTCTTAATGTTTTTGTTTTGCTTCTTTGTGTTAGAATGATTTGTGTTAAATATTACTCTATGGCACGTTTGCTGAATCTATTTATGGTTATATTTTTATTATTATTTGGTCTCCCTGTCAGTTTTATTTTGTCTCTTTTTTCTTTTTCATCTTCTTTAAACCAACTCCTATAATCATCAATCAAAAACAAAGACCATTATATCTGTCCATCCATCCATCCATCCATCCATCCATCCATCTATCTATTAATAAGTGAACAATCATCTAAACTCTTTATATTATATGTACATACCATAACATGTAGAATCTTTTAGACTGAGGTTTGCTCCTATCACAAAACCTATGCTTTGTGTATTGTCCTAATGTAAGCGTAACACCGTTTGGACATTAATTTGTGTGTAAATGTTATTCTACAGAAATGTTATTCTGTTGTTGTTTTGTTTGTTGTTTTGTGTCTCATCCCTTTTTTATGTAGCCACCACTGCAATAAATAAATATTTATTTATTTGTTTGTTTGATTATTTATTTATTTATAATATTCTTGGGACTATAATAGCAACACTTTCAAAAAAACACAAATTTTTATTTATGAACCTCGAACATATGGTCCAGATGTCTTTTAATTTCAAAAGCATTCAGACATTAAATTCCATTCAAACAAAAGCTCAGACAAAATGGTTAAAATTACAATGTTGTTATTATTATTAAGCAATTTTATAATGTAATAACAAATAATGTATATCACTGACATCAATACATGCTTAGAACACATTGCATCATGGCCTTAAATTATCCAGTCATGTTAGTGGTTGTGCTATAAAAACATCAACAGTTCAGTAGAGCTTTTTAAGCAGTTAGCAGTTCATACAGCTAAAAGTTCCTGCACTTTAGTTTAGAGTGTAAAGGAATTCGCAGTTCATCTGGTTTTCTGTAATGTTTGTGATAGTAAATTTTTCATAAGGTGGGACTAGCACCTCTTCCTCATCAGTTATCTTAAAAATTTTGGATATGTTTGAACCAAAGCATGTGTTAAACAGGATTTAGTTCCAAATTTTTTGTGCATGTCATGTTTTACTGAAGTTGATGCAAACCTGCCAAATCGCATTACATCATTAATATCGGGTCTCTCAAAACTAACAGTGGTTCTAAGGAAAACATTAACACAGCTCTGCACTTTATGAATTTGTACGGCACGTGTTAGCAAGAAATGAAAGGCTATGTAGTTGAAGTTTTGGGGGTAATAATTTTTTCCTGAACTGACAGCATCATTTAATTTTGAATAAAGTTTTCCCAGTGGATCGGTGTAGACCTTTAGTATTCTTATAAAATTATCCTTAACGTTTGAGTATTTATTCTAAGATTGTTAAAACTTTTTATTTTTATTTAACTCTTTCTTTAGGACCTTGTCTATTATCCGTTTGTAGGTTTCTTCAGCGCATCCTATAAATTGGTCATCAACAGAATCCTTTGCCATGTCCAGTTTATAAGCAGGGTTTTTTTTTCTATAAAATTAGAGGAGGGAAAAACATTATAAGAAAATTACTGATAAGAAAATGTCTACTCAGTGCAGAACTTGAAAGAGAAACCCATTGTTGGGAAACCCATTGGCTCCAGTGTTGATGGTGACGATGATGATGGCAGTGGTGGTGAGGATGAAAACAGCTTGCTTCATTGTTAATCTAAAATAAAAAGCATATATAGAGAATATATACAAATTGTATACAAATGACTATTCTACAAATGAGTGAGACATCAACTAACTGAATTTATCAGTGTGGAGATTATTGAGTAGTCCTAGTGCATTTTTTGTACATCTTTCTCACACAGAAAAAAGGAGGCATGTCTCTGTTCTTTCCGTAAACTCCAAACCTCTTGCAACATCTCCACTACAGTCTGAATAGTGCTTAGGTTTGTATTTGCATCAATGCGCCAATGCGCACGCAACTCATCTGCCTGAAGAGAAAAAGTTTTCTGCCTTTCTTTCTGATAACACAATGCATCATATCAACATGAAAAAAAATATTGAAAACCTCAGAAACAACCTCACATGGTTTGATAACACATTTTCTAGCTTGAATTATTCCAGTAGCATAGTGAATAATGTTCTCATAATATCATAAACAATACAGTATTATGTTTTAAGTTAATGTACAGTATGCTTGAAGATCAGATCATTTCCTGGACGATCATAATACTCACAGATCTGATGCGCTCAAGGCTTCTTAAATATATATAACAAGGAGGTGCTCAAACCAACAGTGTGTCAGACCTTCAACTTATCGCTATTTATACTCAACTACTTCCCTTTTTAATTACCATGAATGGAGTTGTTTTCTCCCCAAAATACAAGGTGTGCATTTTTGAAATAAAGATAGAAAGAAAGACAGAAAGACTAAAGTGATGATTTACAAACCTGAATTATTTCAATTGTATTAAGCCTGTAAAACCTAAATATTGAAAAAAATAAGCAAAAACACCTCTCATATATTGTTTTAGGAGGCCTCTGATGTACAGTAGAAATTAAAGATTTTTCACATTTTAGTAAGTTTTTAGGGAAATGTAATATTGCAACGTTGGGCTCTGCTAGGAGCAGAATTTCTGTATTTGTACTCACTTTGTCTGAACAGATATACAGAGCATTTAAGCATTCATTTGCAGGGTTGATTTCTTACTTTGCCCCAACAGTATATATCATGAGTAATAATCACACAATTAATATAAATATTGAAAAAATATATTTAAAACATGGGGCAAAGTGTGTTTCTTTGGTTGGGGCTTGATGTCCACATCCTCAATGGCTGGGCAGTCAATGGGTTGGTGGTTTTCTTTGTCCATTGCACCTGCATCTTCATTCTCTGAATCACTTGCATCAGGGTCATTTGAGTCAAAAAAATTTCAAAATCGCTCTCTCCATTTTTGGACTGCAGCAATCGCATCCTGCACAGTTAATAGCTGGCCTTTCTGCACTGGTGGCATTCTGAAATGGAAAAAGTAAAAATAAATAAATTAGTGAATAACATACAGTATGGGTCTTATATTGTAGTAGATAAACTGAAAGAATAGACTAAGACTAACTGAAAGATAGATCTAAGTATTATATATCAAAGTATTATCAGTTCAATGCAAATGCTAATCAAAATTCCAGTACTACATTCAAACAATACTCTCTGGATGACCTATTATGCTATCTGCTTATCATACTAAAGGGAATACACGCATCCCCCCATATCACAGTTCATATTCAAGACCATTTACACCTGTCCCTGAACAATGCAAGAGGAATCACCATAAAAAATGCAGAACATTCAGAGCCTTCTTTTCTATATCCTAATGTTATAAACTGCTACTTGGGCAACACTCAAATCTCAGGATCGTTTAGACGTTAAATAACAAACAAAAAACTACAGAGATACAGGGAGTTTCAGATACTGCTCTATATGATGGAGTTTCAAATACCACATAAAACTTATTCTTGTGTTTAATTATGTTCTAATCTAAACTATGACCAAATTTAACAGAAAAGCACATTTAGAAATGAGTTACAGTGAATTATCTAAGTTTAAATTTCAATTTGTGACCTTGTGAGAAATGCAGTGTCCTTATGTAATGTGTAAGGTGCACAGGCTATTTTGACTACCACTCTGGCCCAACGTTGTACAATTACAACATGGACATAAATCAAACTTTATTAATGTTTTCCAAAATAACTAAATATGTATGTGTTCTAGACATTGTAATAAACACAGAAAAAAATATCTGAGTGTGGTAAGATGGCCGGTGCAGTGGCTAACTGGCAGCAAAAGTGGCAAAACTCTAGAAAAGTCCAAGGAAAAGTCTCTTTATTTAGGTGAGCCACCATCTTTCGAGAATCAAGAATTTTGATTCTCCATTGAGAATCAAAATTTAACAAAAAAAAATGAATAAATAAACTATTCAAAGTACAACTCACTTAACAAATAAATAAATGGTTGGCTACTGTTCCAACAAACACCCCTCTCTCTTCTGCAACATTTCCTTTGTTGTCTTATAATCCTGGTCCCCTCCCTTCATATTCAAACGGAACAATCATAACACTCCATTTGTTAGCAACACTATATTTTACACTTCACAGAGCTTTTCACTTTACAAGTCACACCAAAATAAAGTCTCTGTGTAATCAAAGGCATTGTCCTTTAATAAATCAACAAAATATCTACATACAAGGCATTTTAATCCTTGCTTGCTTGATTAGGCGACTCCTCCCCTTCAGGATGCTTTAAAACTAGCTTCCTGTTCATGGGCCACTCCCTCTTAGGCCTTTCCAGAACCAGTAAGACAAAAACATTCACATTAATATACAAACATTTATTGATTTTTCCTTACTTTGTATGTTTCTTGTTGCTAGCAGTCACCATGGAATGTGCACCTTTCATGTGACTGCTTCAAAAGTAAAACAAGCACAAAATAAAGAACTTACCAAACTGTCTTGTGTATTTACTGTATTTAGCTTGAACTGTGTGTGCCACACCACAGTGAGGAATTTTACTTACTTGAATCTTGACAAATCCAGCAATGGATAAGCCCAGCTATAACCCTTGTTTCTGGGGTTCTACTGCTATAATAATGTAGGACCTGGCAGGGTCATAATGTAGGATGTGATGAACATATGTACAGTATATGAACTGTAGTTCTGTAAAAAAAAAAAAACTAGAGGAAACGGTTATAGCATTTGTGTGTGTATGTATGTGTGTGAAACAAAAATGTTTGACTATGAAATTGAAAAGTGTGATAAACAAGAAGAAAAAAATGTTAGCATGCACAGTGTGTGTGTGTGTGTGTGTGTGTGTGTGTGTGTGTGTGTGTGTGTGTGTGTGAAACCACTTGCCAATTTTTTTAGAGGACACAAAATAGCACAAACTTCACACTCTGTAAACTGGAAAAAAAAATCAGACATTTGTGTTATTTGTTAATAAAAAAGCACTCATATTTTATTTAAAAATGGGGGAAAAATATTCAGAGCATGTATTGGACTGTAGATACAGTTTATATCTGGTGCTTCTAGTGTGAGAAAGTCTATTTTACTTGAATTAAAATGTGGTTATTTAATATTGCTACCTTTTTATATCGCAGTTTGAAACTGTGTTTGAACCAACATAATTTACACTGAATATTTAATACAGTAGAACTACACAATCTACTCAATCACTCACTCAAACACTCTTTGACCCATAGTAGATTTTTAACCTTAATGTAAAGCTTTAACAGTTGATCTTATGAGACAAAAAGCAAAAATAAAGCGTAACTTTGGAAATAAAAAAATACTCTAAAATCCTGGAGGGATTTATCAGTAAGAAAAAGCCTAGAACTCATAATACCTAAAGTAATTATATGTTCTGCTCACTAGCATATGTTTAAACATCACATCCACAAACTTACATTGACTCTTTGTTTTTACTTCAGTTTGACTTGCGATCTTTGAGCTGATAAAAAGAAACATTTCACAAATTTGGATTTCCAAAGTTATTTACTTTTGCTTTTTATCTTGTAAGATTTACTATTGAAGCTTTACATTTGAACAGAAAATATATTGTCAAAATGTTGTCATCTTTTAGAAGGTGTGAAAATAGAAAAAAAGCACTTGCATGTGTGTAAGTTTGTGGGTGTGAATTTTCTCAGCATTGATACTGTATATTTTCTCAGACAAAATACATGTTCAATGCAACATCAGCAAAAATGTTGACTCAGATGTTGAAGGACGATTTCCAATAAGGTGTCTAGTGGCAGGGCTGGACCCAGGAGACTGGCAGCGTGTAGCAGGTTCAGGAAGGCTTCCTCTTCTTCCTCAGTGGTTTCCCTGTGTGGGAGAGCAGAGAACATGCATTATATTCTGCACCCTAAGGCCCCTTACCTCTGTGCACCATGTGGACTCCGTCTGTCCAGGAAGGGGAGGCTGAAATCTGGGTTTTGGAGAACTAGGCTCCCTGTGAGGGCTTGGTCCAGTTGTTGGAAGGCCTGTTCTGTCTCCTCCATCAATTGCACCTGGTTGTCCTTTTTTTGTGTGTTAGTGAAGCCAATTTTTTAAAAGGAGTTTTTCTAAATGACGCCTGAGATAGGCACAGGCTCCCCGTGACCCGAGGTAGTTCGGATAAGCAGTAGAAAATGAATGAGTGAGTAAACCTGTATATAATGTATAAAAAAAAAACACAATACACAACTGAATTCAGGTTGACAAAACTGACATGCTTTTATGGTAAAGTAAGATAAACAACAAAAAAATTCAATAGAACAAAACATAAAATTATTATAAAAGAAACATGTTCAGGGTTGACTGCTATAGTTAAAAAAAAAAAAATCAGCTCACACAGTGACAAAAAAATTCATTTTGCATGAAGAATTCAATATTTTGTCCAGAAAAACAGAAAAAATTGTCAAAACAAAAAAGGTTAAAAATAGATATTTTTAGAGAAAAATAAAATGAAATAAAGTAAAGCAAAATAAAACAGAATAAAATATTGGAATATTAGCTATTTATTTTTACTTATTTTTTTTACAGCCAATTCCAATATTTTATTCTATTTTATTTTATTTTACTTTACTTTATAATAATAATAATAATAATAATAATAATAATAATAATAATAATAATAATAATAATGTTATTTGAATATAATATGACTGTTTACTAATAAAATATCTCAATTCTAAAATGTCTGAATTCATTGTTTTGCAGACTTTTATTTTGTCAGCCATTATTGATTTTGCATGAAGAATTCAATATTTTGGGTGAGTCACTAAATTTTGGAGACATGATGTAGAGTTGTGATGTCCAATAAAACAGAAAAATAGAGTCAAAATAAATAGCTAAAATACATTAAAAAAAAGAATAAAAATAATAAAAAGAAATAAATTATTATTATTATTAATTATTAATAATAATAACAATAACAAAAATACAGTTACTTGAATATAACGTGTTTGTGTATGAATAAACTAACTGAATTCATTGTGTTTTTGGGACTTTTATTTTGCCAGCCATTGTTCAGTAATTGATTTATATTTAGCCCTTACTTCATTTCTTTGTGTTTCTTTTCCTGTATTGTCTCGTTTGTTGCTCTTAATGTTTTTGTTTTGCTTCTTTGTGTTAGAATGATTTGTGTTAAATATTACTCTATGGCACGTTTGCTGAATCTATTTATGGTTATATTTTTATTATTATTTGGTCTCCCTGTCAGTTTTATTTTGTCTCTTTTTTCTTTTTCATCTTCTTTAAACCAACTCCTATAATCATCAATCAAAAACAAAGACCATTATATCTGTCCATCCATCCATCCATCCATCCATCCATCCATCCATCCATCCATCCATCTATCTATTAATAAGTGAACAATCAACCAAACTCTTTATATTATATGTACATACCATAACATGTGGTATATTTTTTGACTGAGGTTTGCTCCTATCACAAAATCTATGCTTTGTGTATTGTCCTAATGTAAGTGTAACACAGTTAGGACATTAATCTGTGTGTAAATGATATTCTACCACATGTTTTCCTCACAGTTCACTAATGCACATTAGACATGACATGTTTTTGTTGTTGTTGTTTTGTGTATCTCTCATTCCTTTTTTATGTAGAAAATGAGAACTTAAAACTATTGAGCCACCACTGCAATAAATATTTATGTATTTATTTATTTTTTTTTATTTATTTATTTATTTATTTATTTATTTATTTATAAATAATATTCTTGGGACTATAAAAACAACACTTTTAAAAAAAGACACAATTTTTTATTTATGAACCTCGAACATATGGTCCAGATGTCTTTTAATTTCAAAAGCATTTAGACATTAAATTCCATTCAAACAAAAGCTCAGACAAAATAGTTAAAATTACAATGTTGTCATTATTCTGTGATGGGTTGGCACTCCGTCCAGGGTGTATCCTGCCTTGATGCCCGATGACGCCTGAGATAGGCACAGGCTCCCCGTGACCCGAGGTAGTTCGGATAAGCGGTAGAAAATGAGTGAGTGAGTGAGTGAGTGAGTGTTGTCATTATTATTGAGCAATTTTATAATGTAATAACAAATAATGTATATCCTTGACATCAATACATGCTTAGAACACATTACATCATGGCCTTAAATTATCCAGTCATGTTAGTGGTTGTGCTATAAAAACATCAACACTTCAGTAGAGCTTTTGAACCAGCTTGCAGTTCATATTGCTAATAGCTTCCACACTCTTTAGAGTGTAAATGACTTCGCATTTCATCTGGTTTTTTTCAATGTTTGTGATAGTAAATTTTTCAAAAGGTGGGACTAGCACCTCTTTCTCTTTAGGCATCACAGAAAGTTCGGCTATGTCTGCACCATAGCATGTGTTAATTTTAAAACAGGATTTCCTGCCAAAATCTGTCAAGTCATCCCTATGTGAACTCGAGGCAAACCCGCCAAATCGCATTACATCATTAATCTTGGGTGTCTCAAAACTAACATCGGTTCTACGGAAAACATCAATACACTTTTTCACTTTATGAATTTGTACGGCACGTGTTAGCAAGAAATGAAAGGATATGTAGTTGAATTTTTGGGGGTAATAGTTTTTTCCTGATTTGACAGCATCATTGAATTTTGAGTGGATTTCTATTGAACCGGTGTAGACCTTTATTATTCTTGTAAAAGGATCCTTAATGTTTGAGTATTCATTCCAAAGTCTTTTAAACTCTGCATCTTTATTTAACTCATCATCTAGGATCTTGTCCATTACCCGTTTGTAGGTTTCTTCATCGCAGCCTTTAAATTGGTCATCAACAGAATCCTTTGCCATGTCCAGTTTATCAGCAGGGTTTTTTTTCTATAAAATTAGAGGAGGGAAAAACATTATAAGAAAATTACTGATAAGAAAATGTCTACTCAGTGCAGAACTTGAAAGAGCCAACCCGGTTGGACAAAACTGCTCCAGTGTTGTTGATGATGACGATGATGATGGCAGTGGTGGTGAGGATGAAAACAGCTTGCCTCATTGTTAATCTAAAATAAAAAGCATATATAGAGAATATATACAAATTATATACAAAGGACTATTCTACAAATGAGTGAGACATCAACTGAATTTATCATTGTGGAGATTATTGAGTAGTCCTAGTGCATTTTTTGTATATCTTTCTCACACAGAAAAAAAAGGAGGCATGTTTCTGTTCTTTACGTAAACTCCAAACCCCTTGCAACATCTCCACTACAGTCTGAATAGTGCTTAGGTTTGTATTTGCATCTGAGTTGAGGTGAAAACCATTGTGTGAAAGTTTGGTATGAACAATGTCTCAATGTGCACGCAACTCAACTGCCTGAAGAGAAAAAGATTTCTGCCTTTCTTTCTGATAACACAAGCATCATTCATTCATTCATCTTCTACCGCTTATCCGAACTACCTCAGGTCACGGGGAGCCTGTGCCTATCTCAGGAGTCATCGGGCATCAAGGCAGGATACACCCTGGACGGAGTGCCAACCCATCGCAGGGCACACACACACACACACACACTCATTCACTCACGCAATCACACTAGGGACAATTTTCCAGAGATGCCAATCAACCTACCATGCATGTCTTTGGACTGAGGGAGGAAACCGGAGTACCCGGAGGAAACCCCCGAGGCACGGGGAGAACATGCAAACTCCACACAAGGTGGAGGCGGGAATCGAACCCCGACCCTGGAGGTGTGAGGCGAACGTGCTAACCACTAAGCCACCGTGCCCCCAACAAGCATCATATCAACATGTACAATATTGAAAACCTCAGAAACAACCTCACATGGTTTGATAACACATTTTCTAGCTTGAATTATTCCAGTAACATAGTGAATAATGTTCTCATAATATCATAAATAATACAGTATTATGTCTTAAGTAAATGTACAGTATGCTTGAAGATCAGATAATATAATTATATCTAAACAAACTGTGATGGAAGTAATATAACATTTCCAATACGATCATAATACTCACAAATCTGATGCACTCAAGGCCTCTTAAATATATAACGAGGAGGTGCTCAAACCAACAATGTGTCAGACCTTCAACTCATCACTATTTATACTCAACTACTTCCCTTTTTATTTACCATAAATGGAGTTGTTTTGTCCCCAGAATAAAAGGTGTGATTTTTGAAAGAAAGACAGAAAGAAAGACAAAAAGACAAAAGTGATGATTTATCATCCTGAATTATTTCAATTGGATTAAGGCAAATAATATGAATAAATGCAAATAGTTTTAACTAAATTTTGTTTTCTTCAAGAGCAAGTTTGACTGCCAAAATTTTTCAATCACAGATGTTGTAGTTTTGCTCTTCTTGGGGTGACTTTGAGGGAGAAAAAAAGGCCACAGGGTCCATCTTCCTCCCATATCACAGACATAACCCCTATTTCTGAGGCATCTACTGGCAGGGTCATAGTGTAGGATATGATGAACATGTGTATATGTAGTTCTGTAAGAAACTAGAGGAGAACATTATAGCATTATTTGTGTCTGTGTGTGTGTGTGTGTGTGTGTGTGTGTGTGTGTGTGTGTGTGTGAGTGTGTGAGAGAGAGAGTGAGTGTGTGAGTGAATCCACTTGCCAATTCAAGTAGTTTTCCATTTAAAAAGCACACTGCACATTTTGAAAAGAAAAAGCAAAAGGAATAATTTTGTGGCCAAAAAAATCTGTGAAATCCTGAAGGAACTGACTAGTAAGAAAAAACAGACTATCCCAGATTAATGCATAAAAATGTACAGCATTGATACTGTATATTTTCTACAGTATGTTCAATGCCACATCAGCAAAAATGTTTGACTAAGAAATTGAAAAGTGTGAAAGACACTTAATAAGAAAAAAAATGTTAGAGTGCACAGTGTGTGTGTGTGTGTGTGCATGCGTGTGTGTGAAACCACTTGCCAATTTTTTTAGAGGACACAGAATAGCAGTAAACTTCACACTCTGCAAATTGAAAAAGAAAAAAAAAAACGGCTGCAAAATCAGACATTTGTGTTATTTGTTAATAAAACAGCACTCAGATATATTTACTTATAAATTGGTTCAAATGGGAAAATATTCAGAGCTTGTATTGGACTGTAGATACAGCTTATATCTGGTGCTTCTAGTGTGAGAAAGTCTATTTTACTTTAATTAAAATGTGGTTATTATTTAATATTGATACCTTTTTGTCATAGTTTGAAACTATGTGTTTGAACCAACATAATTTACACTGAATATTTAATACAGTAGAACTACACAATCTACTCAATCACTCAAACACTCTTTGACCCATAGTAGATTTTTAACCTTAATGTAAAGCTTTAACAGTTGATCTTATGAGACAAAAAGCAAAAATAAAGCGTAACTTTGGGCATCAAAATTTGAAAAAAACTCTAAAATCCTGGAGGGATTTAGCAGTAAGAAAAAGCCTAGAACTCATAATACATAAAGTAATTATATATTCTGCTCATTAGCATATGTTTAAACGTCACATCCACAAACTTACAGTACATTGACTCTTTGTTTTTACGGCAGTTTGACTTGCGATCTTTGAGCTGATAAAAAGAAACATTTCACAAATTTGGATTTCCAAAGTTATTTACTTTTGCTTTTTATCTTGTAAGATTTACTACTAAGCTTTACATTTGAGCGGAAAAGATGGTGTCAAAATGTTGTCTCATCTTTTAGAAGGTGTGAAAACTTAATTTTCCTGCCGTATGTACTAGTGTATTAGTGTTCTGAAGAATTTTTAATGAATATTTAATATGTAGACATATTCAAATACCTAATATTTAAAATGTCTTTGGGAAATCTTTGTTGTTGTCTATAGATAAAGAATTGTTGTCTACAGATAATGAATTTTTGTCTGTACATAACAAACTGTATATAAGTAATTAAGTTTATAACATATAAGGAATTGTTTTTTATAGATAAGGAATCTTTATAGATCAGAAATTGTTGTTTATACATCAGGAATTGTTGTTGAATTGAAGAAAATATCCTTTACAAAATTGGCAAGTGGATTCACTCACACACACCCACACACACACACACTGTGCACTCTAACATGTTTTCTTATTAAGTTTCTTTCACACTTTTGAATTTCTTAGTCAAACATTTTTGCCGATGTGGCATTGAACATACTGTAGAAAATATACAGTATCAATGCTGTACATTAAAGGTGGGGTCTCAGATTTTTGAAAGCCAATGTTGACATTTGAAATCACCAAGACAAGCACACCTCTAACCCAAATGGGTCCCACCCCTTTATTGATAGCTCCGACCAAACACACACACATACAGTACGTAACCCAGGCAACGACTGGGAAGAAATGTGTCTTTATCATAGCTGAAGGGAAGAACAATACGATTTCAGATAAACAAACAAGCAAAAATGACACACAAGCATAATCATACAAAGGACGGCATATATTAGTTCTGTGTAACAAAGCAAAACCAACGTTACTCACCTATCGAGAAGGAAAAAAGCGCCTCGGCTTCTTAAGTAAAGTTGGCCACATATTCACAGATTGGAGTTTCCCGAGTCAATAACTCCTGAGCTAAACGCTGTTACTACACAAAACGCGGTTGTAGCTGCGTCTCTACATTACTATGATAGAAAAGAGGTGTTATTTGTGTAGTAACAGCGTTTAGCTCAGGAGTTATTGACACAGGAAACTCCAATCTGTGAATATGTGACCAACTTCCTGCTCCTTCAGTTCTCTCCAGCGCTGGAAAGCTGATCCTATATTAACACGTCCTACTTCTTACCTTATCGTAAGTCTTTCTTTGTTTTCTTTCTTTGTTTTTATCCTCCATGTCAATGTTAAAACTGCTTTCTGCTAATGTCACACATGTGCACTGAACACTCTCTCCACCGCATATTGACAAGACACGCCCCTTTCTACTCATTGGCTACACGTTTGTTTAGATTTTTGTTTAGTTTTTGGCTCAGTTTTATAAAGCATTTCTCAAAAATCAGAGACCCCGCCTTTAATCTAGGATAGTCTATGTTTTTTTCTTACTAGTCAGTTCATTCAAGATTTCACATAATTTTTTGTTATGGCCAAAAAATGATTGATTTTGCTTTTTCGTTTCAAAATTTCAGCCTCCCTTTCCTGGACAGCTGGAGACCACATGGTGCAGCACTTCCACAGAGGTAAGGGGCCTTAGGGTGCAGAATATAATGCATGTTCTCTGCTCTCCCACACAGGGAAACCAGTGAGGAAGAAGAGGAAGCCTCCCTGAACCTGCTGCACACTGACAGTCTCCTGGGTCCAGCCCTGTCACTAGACACCTCATTGGAAATTGGCCTTCAACATCGCTGCCAAAAAGGACAAAGTCACCTTTCATTGATGGTGTTGAGCTTTCACCCCTTTGTTGCTGCCTAATTTATTTATTTCACTGTGATAATAAATAGTGATTCTGTTGACACACCATTGACTTCTCTTGTGTTTGTGTTCAGCCCCTCACAGCTCTGAGTAGGCACACACACACACACACACACACACTGTGCACTCTAACATGTTTTCTCATTAAGTTTCTTTCACACATTCTGAGTCAAACATTTTTGCTGATGTGGCATTGAACGTGTATTTTGGCTGAGAAAATATACAGTATCAATGCTGAACAACTCACACACACAAATTCACACCCACAAACTTACACACATGCAAGTGCTTTTTTCAGATTTCCGCAGGGCACTGCTTTAGCGCCTCCCGGCGGTTCAATAGAGAAGTGCTGCTCTGAGGTACTGTAAGATATAACAGGATTTTTTTACTTTTAACAATACTTTTAAATTTTTTATTCATTTAAGCATGTTTTTACACGTTTGTGCACAAAAATAAGTAGATTTATCTACAATTTTGTTACAAATTTTCACAGTTCATAACTTCATAATTCATCACATGCAAATCGATCTATTTAGTCATCTAAATCTCTCAAACACAAATTTATATTCTATAAAAGTGACCCTTTTTATAGTAATTTTCTTTTCAGTGTATAGAACATGACAAATGTTTTTAAGTATAGACTTTAGGAAATGTGTAAAAATAGACAATCAAGTGTGACTTTTCTGTTTCCAGAAAAGTATAGCTACAAAATAAATCCACTGTATACATACAAATGTGCAAATTCATTATTTGTGTAAAACAGAATTTTTTCCCAGTAAACCTGTATATAATATATATAAAAAAAAAACACAATACACAACTGAATTCAGGTTGACAAAACTGACATGCTTGTATGGTAAAGTAAGCTGTCAGGGTCAACAAAAAAAAGTAAACATCAGCTCACACAGTGACAAAAAAATTCATTTTGCATGAAGAATTCAATATTTTTGGTGAGTTACTACATTCTGCAGACGTGAAGTAGAGTTGTGATATCAAAATAAAAAAGTTAAAAATAGATATTTTTAAATAAATATGATATTAATTAGTAGATTTAAGAAAAGCTTTTGAATTCTCCTTTTGTGCCACTGTTAAGTGAATATGAGCCCTTTTGCACATGTACTATCATACATATAATATCATATAATAACAACACTTAAAAAAAAAAGACAATTTTTTTAGACACACCATATGGTCCAGATGTCTTTTAATTTGAAAAGCATTCAGACAGTAATTTGGTGTTTTGCTGAAAAGCGCTGCTAGATTCCATTAAAACAAAAGCTCAGACAAAGTGGTTAAAATTACAATGCTGTCATTAATATTGAGCAATTTTATAATGTAATAACAAATAATGTATATCCTTGACATCAATACATGCTTAGAAAACATTGCATCATGGCCTTAAATTATCCAGTCATGTTAGTGGTTGTGCTATAAAAACATTAACCCATTGACATCAACACATTACCCCATGTTTCTATGTAGGGGGTAATGTGGGGGGTGGTGGTGGTGTTTAAGCAGCTCGCAGTTCATATATCTAAAAGTTCCCGCACTCTTTAAAGTGTAAAAGACAGATGACTTCGCAGTTCATCTGGTTTTCTGTAATGTTCGTGATAGTAAATTTTTCAAAAGGTGGGACTAGCACCTCATTAGGTATCACAGAAAGTTTGGCTATGTTTGCACCAAAGCATGTGTTAATCTTAAAACAGGATTTACTGCCGAATTTTTGCATGTCATCTTTTACTGAAGTCGATGCAAACCTGCCAAATCGCATTACATCATTAATCTTGGGTCTCACAAAACTAGCAGTGGTTCTACAGAAAACATTAACACACCTCGGCACTTTATGAACTTGTACGGCAGGTAATATTTTTTTCCTGAACTGACAGCAGCATTGAATTTTGAATAAAGTTCTCCCAGTGGATCGGTGTAGACCTTTTATTATTCTTGTAAAATGATCAGTAATGTTTGAGTATTTATTCCAAGATCGTTCAAACATTTTATTTTTTTTTTAACTCTTCATCTAGGACCTTGTTTATTATCTGTTTGTAGGTTTCTTCAGCGCAGCCTATAAATTGGTCATCAACAGATTTCTGTGCCATGTCCAGTTTATAAGCAGGGCTTTTTTTTCTATAAAATTAGAGGAGGGAAAAACATTGTAAGACAATTACTGATAAGAAAATGTCTACTCAGTGCAGAACTTGAAAGAGAAACCCACCCGGTTGGACAAAACTGCTCCAGTGTTGACGGTGACGATGATGATGGCAGTGGTGGTGAGGATGAAAACAGCTTGCCTCATTGTTAATCTAAAATAAAAAGCATAAATAGAGAATATATACAAATTTTATACAAATGACTATTCTACAAATGAGTGAGACATCAACTGAATTTGTCAGTGTGGAGATTATTGATGTCTTGGAGTAGCTCTGGAGTTCAGGACATCACATTCAGCTTCTTATTAGGCTAGTGACTAGACTTTTTCACTTGTTCCAGTCAAATCAATTACCTTACAGATGGCACTGAGCTTCTCTCGAGTCCTAGTTCATTTTTTGTACATCTTTCTCACACAGAAAAAAAGGAGGCATGTCTCTGTTCTTTACGTAAACTCCAAACCTCTTGAAACATCTCCACTACAGTCTGAATAGTGCTTAGGTTTGTGTTTGCATCTGAGTTGTGAAAACCATTGTGTGAAAGTTTGGTATGAACAATGTCTCAATGCGCACGCAACTCAACTGCCTGAAGAGAAAAAGATTTCTGCCTTTCTTTCTGATAACACAATGCATCATATCAACATGTACAATATTGAAAACCTCAGAAACAACCTCACATGGTTTGATAACACATTTTCTAGCTTGAATTATTCCAGTAACATAGTGAATAAAGTTCTCATAATATCATAAATAATACAGTATTATGTCTTAAGTAAATGTACAGTATGCTTGAAGATCAGATAATATAATTATATCTAAACAAACTGTGATGGAAGTAATATAACAAATAACTAACATTTGTATATAACAAATAACATCATAAATAACATTTCCAGTACAATCATAATACTCACAGATCTGATGCGCTCAAGGCTTCTTAAATATATAACGAGGAGGTGCTCAAACCAACAGTGTGTCAGACCTTCAACTCATCACTATTTATATTCAACTACTTCCCTTTTTATTTACCATAAATGGAGTTGTTTTCTCCCCAAAAGACAAGGTGTGATTTTCAATCACAGATGTTGTAGTTTTGCTCTTCTTGGGGTCACCTTGCAGGAGAAAAAAAGCCACAGGGTCCATCTTCCTCCCAAAGCACAGCCATAACCCCTATTTCTGAGGCATCTAAAGACAATCACTTCAACAGCAACTTAGTGTTTTCACTCACCAACAGGTGACAACAAAGGCTAATTGTATGAAAATAAGAGCCAGTTTCAACAGTCAGACAGTTTTAGAATACAATAGTGATTTCAGCCAATAATTTTTTAAAGTATAAAATTAGAGATTAAGCTTTAACTTTTAACAAGAAATACCAGACCAGACCAATTAGAACAGAACATGAACTACTTATTGATATTACTATAGCCTATTTGTTCTTCCTGGGCATGCATAAAATATATGCATCCAAAACAATGCACACAAATTCCAGGATACAATCAAACGAAACTTTTGAAAGAAAGACAGAAAGAAAGACAGAAAGACAAAAGTGGTGATTTACAAACCTGAATTATTTCAATTGGATTAAGGTAAATAATATGAATAAATGCAAATAGTTTTAACTGAATATTGTTTTCTTCAAGAGCAAGTTTGACTGCCAAAATTTTCCAATCACAGATGTTGTAGTTTTGCTCTTCTTTGGATCACCTTGCAGGAGAAAATAAGCCACAGGGTCCATCTTTCTCCCAAAGCACAGCCATAACCCCATTTCTGAGACATCTACTGCTACTGTATAATAATGTAGGACCTGGCAGGGTCATAGTGTGTGGGATATGATGAACATGTGTATATGTACTGTAGTTCTGTAAGAAACTAGAGGACAACATTATATTTGTGTGTGTGTCTTTGTGTGTGTCTACAGTATGTGTGTGTATTTGTGTGTGTCTGTGTGTGTATCTGTTTACATGCAACATATAGCTACAAAGTAAATCCACAGTATACACACAAATGTGCAAATTCATTTTCTGTGTACTACTGATTTTTTTTTCCCAGTAAACCTGTATATAATGTATTAAAAAAATCACAATACACAACTGAATTCAGGTTGACAAAACTGACATGCTTGTATGGTAAAGTAAGCTGTCAGGGTCAACAAAAAAAAAAGTCAATAGAACAAAAAATACAATTATTTTAAAAGAAACATGTTCAGGGTTGACTGCTATAGTAAAACAAACAAACATCAGCTCACTGTTTTGTTTTGTTTTTTTTTTTTTGCACGAAGAATTCAATATTTTGGGTGAGTCACTACATTTTGCAGACGTGAAGTAGAGTTGTGATGTAAAAATAAAAAAGTTAAAAATAGATATTTTTAGAGAGAAATAAAATGAAATAAAGTAAAGTAAAATTAAATAGAATAAAATATTGGAATTTAAAACTATTTTGAGGCAAATGAGGACAAGCAAGGGGGGCACGGTGGCTTAGTGGTTAGCACGTTCGCCTCACACCTCCAGGGTCGGGGTTCGATTCCCGCCTCCGCCTTGTGTGTGTGGAGTTTGCATGTTCTCCCTGTGCCTCGGGGGTTTCCTCTGGGTACTCTGGTTTCCTCCCCCGGTCCAAAGACATGCATGGTAGGTTGATTGGCATCTCTGGAAAATTGTCCCTAGTGAGTGAATGAGATTGTGTCCGTATGTGTGTGCCCTGCGATGGGTTGGCACTCTGTCCAGGGTGTATCCTGCCTTGATGCCCGATGACGCCTGAGATAGGCACAGGCTCCCCGTGACCCGAGGTAGTTCGGATAAGCGGTAGAAGATGAATGAATGAGGACAAGCAAAACATGCAAAAGAGGCTGACTAAAGGAGGTCATGATACATGAACATTAACATGGAACTCATCCATTAATCAATTAATAAACATCTACAACCTTTACATCTTCTTAAACAGGACTTTTCACACATAATTCTCCTGCATGTACCCAATATTTGTCTCTCTTTCATGATATTAATTAGTAGATTTAAGAAAAGCTTTTGAATTCTCATTTTGTGCCACTGTTAAGTGAAGTGTTACGTTTTGCACATGTACTATCATCTTTCCCTGTCTACAGTGGGCCGTATGCATCATATGGGGAATATACCTATAGGGAATCTTCACTCTGAGTTTGACCCCTGGATCTTAAAGTTACTGGATTCATGTTTCCTAACTGAACAGATACACAGATCACTTGTAGGCTTTAGGGCATCGATCCTTCCATCAACTTATCTATCATCCATATAATCAAATAACAAGTTACATTATGCATCATTTAAATTTTTTTTTTCTTGCATACACGTGGTATCTTTCTGAGGTATCGTAGATAGATATCATGATGGATCGAAATATAGATAGAATTAATCAATGATAAAACATTGAAACATTCAAATAAAAAAATCAATATGTGATGCTGCCTTGTGTATTGCTCATGCTGTGTGCTGCTTGCAAATTGGTCAATTAATGTCAACTAAATTTTGAAATTTAGAATTAAAATAATTCAAATTGGGGATCAGGAGGAAACCAAATGATTATGTCATCTAAATAATTATCACTGTGTTCCGATTAGCTTAGAAGCAGCAATAATTTTTTTTTCCCTAAAGCATTTTTCATTTTAATCAATCAAACTGACACAAAATATCTGAGTTTATAGACTAATTATTAATTAAAAGTCACATCACTGATCCTAGGGATTATTGTATGAGCCTCATAGATAGTTAAACACATTGTGTTCCCTGCTGTTTTTCTCTAACCCCACATTTCCTTGCTTAAACATCAGCTTTCTGTGTTTTCTGAGTGCTTTTCTTTAGGTGGTCCAGAATAGTGACCCCACCAGTCAGAACCTTTTCATTGCTTAACTCATAGTTATGTACAGAGTAGTTTGAATTTTTGTATGCAGTCAGATAACGACCCCCCAAAGACGACAAACTCAGTAATAGTTTTCAAGATTTACTGCTGAATAAATAAATTCAATTCAATAATTCAAAATAAAGAACTCTAAGCATACATATTCAATAATATGTTCACAAACATAACAAAGGCTCTTCACATTCCTTGTAGCTAGCATCAACTATTTCCAGAAATTGATTGTGCCATTCAAGAAAACAAAAAGAGATAATTAACAACTGGCATACAAAATATAACAATTTACTGTAAATATGCATGGAAACTATGATGTTGAAATATCTGCATACAGAAAGTGCCTTCAAATCAACTTAAATCAATGAGCAGTAGCCATAACCACATGCTCTTTCCTGCTGCTGAAAACTAGACTCACATTTGTGATGTCATCACATAATATGCAATACCCCATTTGAACAGAAGGGGTCACTCTAGAAAACATTTCAACAAACAATACAAGTGTGTTCGTAAATACCAAACCCTTTTAATTGAGTTTAAACCTGAATAGTCTATTTAGAATCTTCATTATTTATGTAGGAGTACTCTCTCATTAATAGGTCTCAGAAACAGTTTGGGTCCATCTTTCCCAATGATTTTTACTTGCACTTTCCATACTCGCACATCTTGGCTGGGGTGAGTTTCTGTTATGATGCCCAGGGGCCAATAGTTCAGTTTAGACTGAGAGTCCTTGAGCAGAACTATGCATCCTTTGGAAATGTTGGGTTGCTGGTGGTGCCATTTTCGTCGATGCTGTAGGGTAGAAAGGTACAGAGCTAGCATCAGTCTTTTGGGTAAGTAATGTGGCAGGTGTTATTATGAAAGGATCTGCTGGATTGGTTGACATAGGTATCAGTGGCCTATTGTTTATAATGGCAGTGACTTCCGCCATGAAGGTGGAGAGTACATCGTGTGTGAGTTTAGAGGATGTTATCTGCAGAAGCATAGAATCCAAGATCCTGTGAGCAATGCCAATCATCCTCTCCCATGCATCCCCCATGTGAGAGGAATGCGGAGGATTAAATGTCCAAATGCAGCCATGATCTGACAGGAATTGTTTCACCACCTTTTCATCAACATTGGAAAAGATTTGCAAATCTTTACAAGCTCCAATGAAATTGGTGCCTCTATCAGAGCGAATCTGTTTCACTGGACCCCGGATTGCCAGAAACCTCCTTAAAGCATTAATGAAACTGGAAGAGTCCAGGAACACGATCACTTCTATATGAATTGCTCTGATGCTTAGACATGTGAATAGGACTGCCCATCTTCTGCCCATCTTTAGCCGCCTCTTGTCCTACGAGCAGATACAGACCAGGGACCAAATACATCTATTCCCACATGTGTGAAGGGAGGCTCTGTGCTAAGCCTGACAATGGCCAGATCTGCCATCTTATGAGTCTCGCAGCCCCTCCTGAGTTTGCGGCATATAACACAGGAATGGATGAGATTGTTCACACATCTTTTGACTCCAATTATCCAATAGCCAGCAGATCTTAACCCTGATGATGTGTTTGCTCATGAAAGTGTTGTGTCAGAAGTAACGATACATGATTCATGCCGGGTATGATGAGGGGTCTTTTTTCTTCAGAACCTAGATCTGCTTTATCCAAACGACCTCCGACCCTCAACAACCCACTTTTATCAATGAAGGGATCTAGACTTCGAAATGTGCTAGTTTTGGGAAGTGGTTCGTTCCATTTAAGGAGCTGCAACTCGTCAGCATACGTTTCCTGTTGTGCCACTCGTATGACAACTTCTGCACTCTGGAGTATTGTGTCAGCATTTAAAGGAAGTTTGCAACAGTGCCTTCCTTTGTATACCAGAGGAGTGTCTTTTTGACCCTGCTTATAAGAGCGTGCAATATGAATCAGCTTTCTAACAGCTCTAACAATTCGGCTCCAGTCCGAAAAGTGGTCAAAGTGATTTGAGACAGTGGTATACAACACTGTGACCTCTGGAAAAACTTCTGAATATTGATCAGGATCAACAAGTGCAAAGGATTATTTAGATTATTCTCTGATTTTGGATGATGCAAGAATGGTGGCCCGCTGAACCATATGGTGTCCTGCAATTTGGTTGGAGCTATCGGTCATTTTACAAAATCAGCAGGATTATGCTCTGAGCTCACATAATTCCATTGTTCTGTATTGCTGCTGTTTCGGATTCTTTGTACACAGTTGCTTACATAGACATGAAAACTATGTTTCTCGTTATAGATATATCCAAGGAGCACTCGACTATCCGTAAAGAAGGCAATCTCATCAGATTCGACAGCAATCACTGCAGTGATCGTTTGATTTGCCTGCGATAAACCCCATGTGACAGTTACCATCCGAGTCAACTGTTTTCAGGTAAGCAACTGCTGCGATCACTCCCTCAGAAGCATCAGAAAACACACAGAGCTCCTAGAACGTAGCTTCTGACAATGATGTGGGCCCGTAGCTTCTTGGGACTTGTACTGTACATTTTGCAGTTCTTGCAATGAATCTCTCCATCCCTCCCACACCTTTCGTTTGTTTGCGGGTAAGGGCGTGTCCCACTCAGCAACATTCTCAGTTAACTCTCACAGTAGAACTTTGCCTTGAATTGTGATAGGGGCCATAAATCCTAGTGGATCGTACAAACTGTTGATTACAAACAGCAATCTATGCCTAGTATAAGGCTTTCTATCCTGTTGGACATGGAAGTTGACGCGGTCTGTGTCCAGATTCAAAGCAAGCCAAGACTTTGTTGCATAGGAAGTGAGCTAACACCTAAATTCAGTTCTTTCAGTGAGTTTGCGTAATCCTCAGATGGGAAAGCTCTCATAACCTCCTTGCTGTTTGAGGCTAATTTATGCAACTTCAAATTAGACCCAGCCAACATATCCTGTGTCCTTTTTAGAAGGTCTATTGGATGATTGTTCAGGATATACTGCCTTGGCTGTCTGAATGGGAGTCAGAGGTGGGAGTAAGTCACACATGTGCAAGTCACAAGTAAGTCTCAAGTCTTAACCTTCAAGTCTCAAGCAAGTCCGAGTCAATTTTCGTGAGAGTCAAGTCAAGTCAAGTCACTGCTTTATGTCAAGCAATTCAAGTCAAGTTGTAGCTTGAGTCAAGCAAGTCACTGGCAAGTCATACAGATGTTTGATGATTTAACTAAATGTATATATTAAACAAAGTTAAATCTCAGTATTTATGGACTATGAGAGTTTTATTTGCACCAAAAATGATTATATGCATTTATTTTTAAAATGTGTCCACATACAGGTGAGTTGTAAATACAATAAAAATCTAAAAATGAATAAAAATCAAAACTACAAAGCCTAAGATGTAAATGTAACTGAAATAAGGCCAACATAAAAGCATGAAAAGTTTCAATATGCCTCAAACATGGCAGAAGACCATGGAAAAGTATATAAAAAAGTACAATGGTTTCTATGCAACCAAATGGCATTTTTTCAACAGGCATTCACCTTTAATGGGACATGAACACATCCTTAAATTAGATCCTTCCTTTTTAACAACAGAATAACAACAACAATCAATCATGTCAATCACGCTCTCACTCACTCATTTTCTACCGCTTTTCTGAACTACCTCGGGTCACGGGGAGCCTGTGCCTATCTCAGGCGTCATTGGGCATCAAGGCAGGATACACCCTGGACAGAGTGCCAACCCATCGCAGGGCACACACATACGGACAATTTCCCAGAGATGCCAATCAACCTTCCATGCATGTCTTTGGACCGGGGGAGGAAACCGGAGGAACCCGGAGGAAACCCCCGAGGCACGGGGAGAACATGCAAACTCCACACACACAAGGCGGAGGCAGGAATCGAACCCCCAACCCTGGAGGTGTGAGGCAAACGTGCTACCGTGTGAGGCAAACCGTGCCCCCCTCACGTCAATCAAAAAAATTGTAAATTATTGAATCACACAAACCTTGAAGTGAATTAACTATTGGAGAGAGAGAGAGAGAGTAATTTATTAATATCAATAATAAATAAATACTGTTGAGGTTTATTAGTTAGTACGCGCTCTCCCGCTGCTTCAGTGGCGAAACTAGAGTTTTATACATGGGTAGCCAGGGGGTGGCCAAGGCAACTTTAGGTATATTATGTATATTATGTTTATTATGGCTAAACTGGGGAACGAACCAATCTCTCTTGTCTGATTAATCTGTTAATAGCGTCTAACGTCAATTTATATAGCAACGTAACTTTTGAAATATTTTTCTGGAAAACTAAATCCTGATGTTTAATCTCAAAACTTACCGAAATTTGATGTTACAGTATTAGACTGTTACAGTATTCTTCTCTACCTCTCAACTCTTTCTTGTCATTGATTGATGGATTTGAAATGTTGAGCGGGGCCGTGACCAAATGTCAAACGAAGACTTCTTTTGATAGGTGAAATGAGATGTCAATCAGCAACAAACTTCCAACGCTATCAAATATAAATTCGGGGTGGCACCTGGGGTGGCCAATCAGATGTCATGAGTGGCCAATCAGATGTCACCCCGGACACCTCCCTGGCTCCACCTGTCTGCTGTGTCACGTGGTTAGATTACGCTCTTGCGTGCGTTCAAAAACAGATTAAAAAAAAAAAAACAAGTTATTTCGAGTTATTTAAAAGTCACAAGTAAGTCTCAAGTCATGAATGTCAAGTCAAATTCAAGTCGAGTCTTTTTTAATATTTGTCAAGCAAGTCTCAAGTCTCAAATTTGCGACTTAAGTCTGACTCGAGTCATGTCATATGAGTCAACTCAAATTTGCGACTTAAGTCTGACTCGAGTCAAGTCATATGACTCGAGTCCCCCATCTCTGATGGGAGTGGCACAACCCATGATTTTTCCTCATCTTTATAGACTTCCCTGTCCATGATCTGCAGAAACTGTCTGTCCTCTATTGACAGAGCTGTTTTCTCATCGTCTTTTGTTCTCTGAAATACATCCAATTCTGTTAGTCCTTGAGTTTCCTCCTTGATAAGGGACTTGGTGAATATCAGCCTTTGGAACCTATTCTTTACATTGTAATTGTTAGGACACGGGTGAAAATATGTAGACTTACCGTTTTCCATAATGTTGGTGTGGTAACTTTGGATGAAGGTAGGCTTATGAACTTTCCCGCGGCACATGTCTCCAATGCTGACCCATCCATCCTAAGTCCAACTTTTGTGCAAAGGGAGCATTTGCTGGGTTGTTCACCTGCTTATGGGCTTTGTGGACTCTGATAATATCTCTGCCTAACAGGAGAAGAATGGGAACGTGATGATGTGGCTCTGGAATGTACTTCGCAAGATGTTTTAAGTGCCAGTGGTTACTAACCACTTCTGGAGTAGGGATTTCAGAACGATTGTCCGGAATTTCGTTATACTCAAGAAGCACTGGTAGGGGCAAGACTAAGCTTCCATCAAAGTATTCTACTTGAAAGCCTCGTGCTTGTCTGCCTTCTGTTTCGACAGTGCCTGCATATGTTTTGAGCATATAGGCTACATTGTACTCTGTAATGCCAAACAGATTGAAGAATTCTGATCTTGCGAGCAATCTGTTACTTTTATCATCTAATATCGCATACATTTTGACTGCTTTCTCACGGTGGCTTTCAGGAAATACTTTCACAAGACAAACCTTGGAGCATGAGTGTGGAAGTTGACTGTCTCCGCATACATCCGTACAAGCTGAGGGAACCTCGGATTCCATGGGTACGTCCTCACTCACTTTGTGATCTTCTAAAGTAGGGGATTGTGGTTCTCTGGTCCATGGTGCTGGACCTGGATGGAGTGCTGCCATGTGGGAAGCACTGCCACATTCTGATCACTTGACAGCCTGATCACAGTTCTTTGCCATGTGTGCTATGGAGCTGCAACATTTGAAGCATATGCCTTGTTGTTTAAGTAATTACGTTCTCTCTTCCATAGGTTTCATCCTGAAAACTCTACATCTGGACAGAGGATGAGGCTTATTGTGTCTGAAGCACTGTTTTGCTGGGTTTACTTTATTTTTAGTTCAATGGCAACTGAAAAACTTTCAAAAGAGACCTGAGTCTTGTGTGTGGCAACAGCTCTGAGGAAAACCATTTTGTTTGATTGTCTGTATGGTTTGCACGATTCTTCCTGTACTGCTGTGAGAAAGAGACTTGGATCATTGCGCATTCTAGCTTGCTGGCACTCAAGGTCTACTAGAAACTTAAATGGTGGAAAGGAGACTCTGTAGTCCTTTTTGTACTTAGATCCCACTGTGAGCCATTTTTCTTGTAAGCTGAACAGTAATTTTTGTATTATCGGATTCACCCCGTGGTGTGTCTAGATAGGAAAGACCCATCAAATTGCCATCCTGCTTAGCTGCTTGGATCTCCATGAGCAGATCTCCCAGCTCACGCAATTCAATTCAAGTTTTCAATTCAAGTTTATTTGCATAGCGCTTTTTACAATAGACACTGTCTCAAAGCAGTGAGCAAGTCACCAATCACCAGTGAGCAAGTCTGAGGTGACTCAGGCAGTGGCAAGGAAAAACTCCCTTAAATTGGTAAAGGAAGAAACCTTAAGAGGAACCAGACTCAAAGGGGAGCCCATCCTCATAGGGGTGACACTGGAGGGTGTGATTATAAATATACAGTCAAACAAATGTTGTAATTGGTGTAAGGATCACATGGAGTTCAGATCTCCTCTTTAGTATCACAGAGTCCAACTGGAGCTGGTAGATCTGTAGATGTCTCAGGATTCTCACAGAGTCTGCCTCATCTCAGTGGAGGTCCAAAATCTTCATCGCACGGGAGACAATCGGAGCTGGTACAATGTCTGGATGCCTCAGGATGGGCAGTGGAAAAAGATTAACATATCTGCTGTTCATACAAAATGTGCAAGTCTGATGTAATAGTGCACAATATTATGGGATGTATTATGTGTATGCCTGACTAAAGAGGTGAGTTTTTAATTTACATTTGAACTGGGAAAGTGTGTCTGAGCTCCGAACACTATCAGGAAGACTATTCCAAAGTTTGGGAGCTAAATAAGAAAACGCTCTACCACCTTTAGTAGACTTAGATATTCTGGGAACTACCAGAAGTCTTGAGTTTTGTGATCTCAGAGAGCGCGAAGGACTGTAACGTGTTAGAAGACTAGTTAGATACATGGGAGCTAAAGCATTAAGTACAATTGTATGTAAGTAGCAGCAGCTTGTAACCAATTCTAAGCTTAACAGGTAGTCAGTGTAGAGATGATAAAATTGGGGTTATATGGTCATACTTTGGCAGCTGCATTTTGGACTTACTGTAGCCTATTTATTGAAGATGCAGGACAACCACCTAGTAACGCATTACAATAGTCCAGTCTAGAAGCCAAGAAAGCATGAACTAGCTTCTCAGCATCAGATACAGACAGGATGTTTCTCAGCTTGGCAACATTCCAAAGGTGGAAGAAGGCTGTTTTCAATCTGTGATTGTCTCTGTTTGATATTTTTGGGAAGCTCTCCAGTTTGAGTGCTTTCTACCATTTCCGGCAAGCCATACGTTTCATAAAGTCCCAAATCAGACTGAGCCCATGTAGTGGATAGTTAATGTGCACAGCTCTGATCCATTTTGCATGCTCAGCTGACTCGCATACCAGCCATCTCCTGGCTAGGTGAGAGGTTAAGTTCTTTAGTGACATTTATGAAGGATGCCCTCCATGCTCTGAAAGTCTCCGGACGATCATTACAGTAAACTGCGTTAGGCCGGTGGACACTAATTCACGTCTTGCAAGAAACTTGATGATATCAGACATTTGGTTATTTGCATGAGGATTGATTTGATACGGTCCAGCTTGTAAGGGTGTAGCTGACTGGATTGGAAAATAGTCGAATGTCACTCGCCTGTCTCCGCTCCTTTCCTCGTTGCCTTGAAATGCCGTAGAACATGAGTGATACACGTCTTGAGGTAACCTGGAGTGCGTGTCATGATGAGCTGAGAGTGTAAAGTGTCCACGACTCTATCTGCTTGTTCCACTAAGTAAGCCTGTGTGCGTTCTTTTGTTTCCTTGATAGGTAACTCTATTATACTCTAATTTCCTCTACTTTCTTGCTCTGCAGCTTCTTCTAAGGCATTGGGCTTCGCTTGTGTTGCATCTTGAAATACCAACCAGCAAACACACAGAGAAGTCATTCTTGATGGTCGCTTTATTTGGGACACATCACAGCAGCCAAACATACACAAGTTAAGTGTCTAACAGTGGTGAGCACCGATAGCTCTTCTTCACAGGCTTTTAACAGTGCCAAGACATTACGTTACTGCCACCTGCTGGACAGACCAATAGATCTCACCATACAACAGCTTGTATGGCTGCAACTCTTTTTTCCAGCTTTAAAGTGTCTAATGATGCCTGAAGCTGTGCTTGTTGTATTTTCAGTTCGCTTTCTTTCTTAGCAAATGCTATTTATGCTTTAGCAGCTTTGGCTTCTGCTCTAGCTTCTGCTCTAGCCATCGCGGCGGTGGCTGTGGTTACGGTCGATCAGCCTCGTGAGTGCTGTGGCGAACATGATGCATTAGATGCTTGCCTCTGTGATCCAGACTTGCAGCTTGACTTAGACATTGTAGAAGGAAGTTCACCTTATGAGCTGGCTAGCTCCCCGCCATAGAGTTTGATACTGGAGGTTGATCACAGAAGAGTTTTCGTTTTACTGTTCTGCCCTTTATCTCAAACGCCTTGCAGATAACGCCCCCAAAGACGACAAACTCAGTAATGGTTTTCAAGATTTACTGCTGTCCATGGAGTAACGTAAAACTGTAAAAGTACAAAATAAAGAACTCTAAGCAAACATATTCAATAATATGTTCACATAAACACAACAAAGGCTCTTCACATTCCTTGTAGCTAGCATCAACTATTTCCAGAAATAGACTGTGCCATTCATGAAAGCAAAGATAATTAACGTCGGTCGTACAAAATATAACAATTTACTGTAAATACACATGGAAACTATGATGTAGCAATATCTGCATACCGAAAGTGCCTTCAAATCAACTTAAATCAAGGAGCAGTAGCCATGACCGCATGCTTTCCCTGCTGCTACTGCTGAAAACTAGACTCACGTTTGTGACGTCATCATATAAAGACTTAAACTTTAATATGCAATACCCCATTTGAACAGAAGGGGTCACTCTAGAACAACATTTCAACAAACAATACAAAATTGTTCGTAGAGAACAGCACAATATGGTCCAGATGTCTTTTAATTTCAAAAGCATTGAGACATTAAATTCCATTCAAACAAAAGCTCAGACAAAATGATTAAAACTACAATTTTGTCATTATTATTGAGCAATTTTATAATGTAATAAATAATGTATATCATTGACATCAATACATGCATCAATACATAGAACACATTGCATCATGGCCTTAAATTATCCAGTCATGTTAGTGGTTGTGCTATAAAAACATGAACGGTTCAGTAGAGCTTTTTATGCAGCTTGCAGTTCATATAGCTAAAAGTTCCCACACTCTTTAGAGTGTAAAGACTTCGCAGTTCATCTGTTTTTTTGCAATGTTTGTGATAGTAAATTTTTCAAAAGGTGGGACTAGCACCTCTTCCTCATTACGTATCACAGATTTTGGCTATGTTTGCACCAAAGCATGTGTTAATCTTAAAACAGGATTTATTGCCAAATTGTTTGTGCATGTCATCTTTTACTGAAGTCGATGCAAACCTGCCAAATCACATTTTCCAACTTGAATTATTCCAGTAGCATAGTGAATAATGTTCTCATAATATCATAAATAATTCAGTATTATTATAAATAAATACACAGTTTTATATATATTTATTATAATTAATGTACAGTATGCTTGAAGATCAGATAATATAATTATATCTAAACAAACTGTGATGGAAGCATACTGGAGGTTGTTGCAGGCAGCAGAACGTTCTCCACAGCGTCTCCAGACTCGGTCACGTCTGTCACAGGCTCAGTGTGAACCTGCTTTCATTTGTGAAGAGCACAGGGTGCCAGTGGCGAATTTGCCAATCTTGGTGTTCTCTGGCAAATGCCAAACGTCCTGCCCGGTGTTGGGCTGTAAGCACAACCCCCACCTGTTTACGCCAGGCCCTAATACCACCCTCATGGAGTCTGTTTCTGACCATTTGAGCAGAAACATGCACATTTGTGGCCTGCTGGAGGTAATTTTGCAGGGCTCTGGCAGTGCTCCTCCTATTCATCCTTGCACAAAGGCGGAGGTAGCGGTCCTGCTGCTGGAGTTGTTGCCCTCCTACGGCCTTCTCCATGTCTCCTGATGTACTGGCCTGTCTCCTGGTAGCGCCTCCATGTTCTGGACACTACACTGACAAACACAGCAAACCTTCTTGCCACAGCTCGCACTGCTGTGCCATCCTGGATGAGCTGCACTACCTGAGCCACTTGTGTGGGTTGTAGACTATGTCTCATGCTACTACTAGAGTGAAAGCACCACCAGCATTCAAAAGTGACCAAAACTTCAGCCAGAAAGCATAGGAACTGAGAAGTGGTCTGTGGTCACCACCTGCAGAACCACTCCTTTATTGGGGGTGTCTTGCTAATTGCCTATAATTTCCACCTGTTGTCTATTCCATTTGCACAACAGCATGTGAAATTGATTGTCGATCAGTGTTCCTTCCTAAATGGGCAGTTTGATTTCACAGAAGTGTGATTGACTTGGAGTTACATTGTGTTGTTTAAGTGTTCCCTTTATTTTTTTGAGCAGTGTATGAGAGGTCAGAATTTTTTTGCTTTTTTTTTTTTTTTTTTTTAATATTTGGGTTTTACAGGGTTAAATATAGACTTTTTTAAGTATAGACTTTAGGAAATGTGTAAAAATGGAAAATCAAGTGTGAATTTTCTGTTTACATGCACGTGGTATCTTTTTGAGGTATCATAGATTGATATCATGATAGATTGAGATATAGATAGAATTAATAAATGATAAAACAGCCAAAAGCTTTACACTGTAGATAATGTTAACTTTTTTTGTTTGTCTGGCATCCAAACGTAAATGTCATAAAAATCCGACTTTAAACTGTGTGTGATGCTGCCATGTGTATTGCTCATGCCGGGTGCTACTTGCAAATTGGTCAATTAATAACTAAATTTTGAAATATGGAATTAATATTTCAAATGGGGGGATCAAGAGGAAACCAAATGATTATGTCATCTAAATAATGATCACTGTGTTCCAATTAGTTTAGAAACATCAATAAAAAAATCCCTAAAGCTTTTTCATTTTAATCAATCAAACTGACACAAAATATCTGAGTTTATAGACTATTTATTAATTAAAGGTCACTTCACTGATCCCTAGGGATTATTGTATGAGCCTCATAGATAGTTACAGTAAAGACATTGTGTTCCCTGCTGTTTTTCTCTAAACCCCATATTTCCTTGCTTAAACATCAGCTTTCTGTGTTTTCTACAGGAGTCAGAACCTTTTCATTGCTTAACTCATAGTTATGTACAGAGTAGTTTGAATGTTTGTTTTCTCAGTGGAACAAAATGTGGCATAAATAAATATTCATTCATTCATCTTCTACCGCTTATCCGAACTACCTCGGGTCACAGGGAGCCTGTGACTATCTCAGGCGTCATTGGGCATCAAGGCAGGATACACCCTGGACGGAGTGCCAACCCATCGCAGGGCACACACACACTCTCATTCACTCACACAATCACACACTACGGACAATTTTCCAGAGATGCCAATCAACCTACCATGCATGTCTTTGGACCGGGGGAGGAAACCGGAGTACCCGGAGGAAACCCCCGAGGCACCAAACTCCACACACACAAGGTGGAGGCGGGAATCGAACCCCGACCCTGGAGGTGTGAGGCGAACGTGCTAACCACTAAGCCACCGTGCCCCCTGCATAAATAAATAAATAAATAAATATAATATAATATAATATAATATTCTTGGGACCATAATAACAACACTTTTTTATGCCACAAATAAAAACACAATTTTTTTAGACACAACATATCGTCCAGATGATGTCTTTTAATTTGAAAAGCATTCAGACAGTAAGTTGTTGTTTTGCTGAAAAGCGCTGCCAGATTCCATTGAAACAAAAGCTCAGACAAATTGGTTAAAATTACAATGTTGTTATTATTATTAAGCAATTTTATAATGTAATAACAAATAATGTATATCATTGATATTAATACATGCTTAGAACGCATTGCATCATGCCCTTAAATTATCCAGTCATGTTAGTGGTTGTGCTATAAAAACATTAACCCATTGACATCAACACATTACCCTATGTTTCTATGTGGGGGGTAATGTGGGGAGTAATGTGGGCGGGGTTGGTGTTTAAGCAGCTCGCAGTTCATATAGCTAAAATTTCCCGCACTCTTTAGAGTGTAAAGGACTTCGCAGTTCATGTAGTTTTTTTCACGTGTAATGTTTGTGATAGTAAACATTTCATAAGGTGGGACTAGAACCTCTTCCTCATCAGGTAAACGAGAAATGTTGGTTATGTTTGCACCAAAGCACGTGTTAATCTCAAAACAGGATTTATTGCCAAAAATTTTCAAGTCCTTCTTAAATGAAGTCGATGCAAACCCGCCAAATCGCATTGCAGCATTTATCTTGGGTATCTCAAAACTAACATTGGTTCTACGGAAAACATTAACACAGCTCAGCACTTTATAAATTTGTACGGCACGTGTTAGCAAGAAATGAAAGGCTGTGTAGTTGAATGTTTTGGGGTAATATTTTTTTCCTGATCTGGCAGCAGCATTGAATTTTGAATAAAGAACTCCTGGATGGGTGTAGACCTTTATTATTCTTGTAAAATTATCAGTACTGTTTGAGTATTTATTCCAAAGTTTTTTAAACTCTGCATCTTTATTTAACTCTTCTCCTAGGACCTTGTCTATTATCAGTTTGTTGGTTTCTTCAGCGCAGCCTATAAATTGGTCATCAACAGAATCCTTTGCCATGTCCAGCTTATAAGCAGGGTTTTGTTTCTATAAAATTAGAAAAGGGAAAAACAATATAAGAAAATTACTGATAAGAAAATGTCTACTCAGTGCAGAACCTGAAAAAGAAACCCACCCGGTTGGACAAAACTGCTCCAGTGTTGATGATGACGATGATGATGGCAGTGGTGGTGAGGATGAAAACAGCTTGCCTCATTGTTAATCTAAAATAAAAAGCATATATAGAGAATATATACAAATTGTATACAAAGGACTATTCTACTAATGAGTGAGACATCAACTGAATTTATCAGTGTGGAGATTATTGAGTAGTCCTAGTGCATTTTTTGTATATCTTTCTCACACAGAAAAAAAAGGAGGCATGTCTCTGTTCTTTACGTAAACTCCAAACCTCTTGAAACATCTCCACTACAGTCTGAATAGTGCTTAGGTTTGTGTTTGCATCTGAGTTGTGAAAACCATTGTGTGAAAGTTTGGTATGAACAATGCTTCAATGCGCACGCAACTCAACTGCCTGAAGAGAAAAAGTTTTCTGCCTTTCTTTCTGATAACACAATGCATCATATCAACATGTACAATATTGAAAACCTCAGAAACAACCTCACATGGTTTGATAACACATTTTCTAGCTTGAATTATTCCAGTAACATAGTGAATAATGTTCTCATAATATCATAAATAATACAGTATTATGTCTTAAGTAAATGTACAGTATGCTTGAAGATCAGATAATATAATTATATCTAAACAAACTGTGATGGAAGTAATATAACATTTCCAGTACGATCATAATACTCACAGATCTGATGCGCCCAAGGCTTCTTAAATATATAACGAGGAGGTGCTCAAACCAACAGTGTGTCAGACCTTCAACTCATCACTATTTATACTCAACTACTTCCCTTTTTATTTACCATAAATGGAGTTGTTTTCTCCTCAAAAGACAAGGTGTGATTTTCAAAGGAAGACAGAAAGACAACAGTGATGATTTACAAACCTGAATTATTGAAATTGGATTAAGGTAAATAATAAGAATAAATGCAAATACATTTAACTCAGGTTTGACTGCCAAAATTTCCCAATCACAGATATTGTAGTTTTGCTCTTCTTGGGGTCACCTTGCAGGAGGACAAAAAGCCACAGGGTCCATCTTCCTCCCAAAGCACAGCCATAAGCCCTATTTCTGAGGTATCTGCCACAATAATAATGTACTACCTGGCAGGGTCACAGTGTAGGATGTGATGAACATGTGTATACAGTATGTAGTTCTGTATGAAACTAGAGGAGAACATTATAATTGTGTCTGTTTTATTTTTTTGGCCATAACATAAAAAAGAAATCCGTGAAATCCTGAAGGAACTGACTAGTAAGCAAAAACATAGACTATCTCAGATTAATGCATAAAAAAGTACAGCATTGATACTGTATATTTTCTCAGCCAAAATACATGTTCAATGCCACATCGGCAAAAATGTTTGACTCTGAAATTCAAAAGTGTGAAAGAAACTTAATAAGAAAACATGTTAGTGTGCACAGTGTGTGTGTGTGTGTGTGTGTGTGAAACCACTTGCCAATTTTAAAGTGACGTGACGTGACATGACATACAGCTAAGTATGGTGACCCATACTCAGAATTCGTTCTCTGCATTTAACCCATCCAAAGTGCACACACACATCAGTGAACACACACACCGTGAACACACACCCGGAGCAGTGGGCAGCCATTTATGCTGTGGCGCCCGGGGAGCAGTTGGGGGGATTTGGTGCCTTGCTCAAGGGCACCTCAGTTGTGGTATTGCCGGCCCGAGACTCGAACCCACAACCTTAGGGTTAGGAGTCAAACTCTCTAACCATTAGGCCATGACTTCCCCTCTAAAATGTTTTAGAGGACACAAAATAGCACTAAACTTTACACTCTGCAAATTGAAAAAAAAAAACGCTGCAAAATCAGACATTTGTGTTATTTGTTAATAAAACAGCACTCAGATATATTTACTTATATATTGGTTCAAATGGGAAAAATCTTCAGAGCTTGTATTAGACTGTAGATACAGCTTATATCTGGTGCTTCTAGTGTGAGAAAGTCTATTTTACTTGAATTAAAATGTGATTATTATTTAATATTGATACCTTTTTGTCGTAGTTTGAAACTGTGTTTGAACCAAATAATTTACACTGAATATTTAATACAGTAGAACTACACAATCTACTCAATCACTCACTCAAACACTCTTAGACCCATAGTAGATTTTTAACCTTAATGTAAAGCTTTAACAGATGATCTTATGAGACAAAAAGCAAAAAAAAAAAAAAAAAAAAAAAAAAAACTCTAAAATCCTGGAGGGATTTATCAGTAAGAAAAAGCCTAGAACTCATAATACATAAAGTAATTATGTTCTGCTCACTAGCATACGTTTAAACGTCACATCCACAAACTTACATTGACTCTTTGTTTTTATGTCAGTTTGACTTACGATCTTTGAGCTGATAAAAAGAAACATTTCACAAATTTGGATTTCCAAAGTTATTCTTTACTTTTGCTTTTTATCTTTTAAGATTTACTATTGAAGCTTTACATTTGAGCAGAAAAGATGGTGTCAAAATTTTGTCTCATTTTTCAGAAGGTGTGAAAACTGAAAAAAGCACTTGCATTTGTGCAAGTTTGTGGGTGTGAATTTGTGTGTGTGTGTGTGTGTGTGTGTGTGTGTGTGTGTGTGTGTGTGCTGAACACAGACACTAAAGAAGTCAAGTGTGTGTCAACAGAAGCATTATTTATTATCACAGTGCAACAAATAAATACATTAGGCAGCCACCAGTAAAAAACAAACATAGACTCACACAGATTAATATGTAAAGAGTTACGACATTGATATATTTTCTTAGCCAATATACAGTAGGTTTAAATGCACAAAATTACTGGTTCAGTTTGACCTAGAATCTTTAAGCTAATAAACAGAAATATAAAAGAGTTAAAGGTGAAAATAGCCAAGATTAACTAAAATGGAGAAGGATCAAAACAGGGATTATGTGTACTTAAAGTAATTTAGGGATGTGGTGGCTCAGTGGTTAAGGTGGTTTTAACCGGAAGGTCATGGGTTCAAATCCCAAGGCCAACCAAGCTGCCACTGATGGGCCCCTGAGCAAGGCCCTTAATGCAAGGTTAATTAAGAGTTAAACTGGGAAAGTGTGTCTGAGCCCCGAACACTATCAGGAAGACTATTCCAAAGTTTGGGAGCTAAATAAGAAAAAGCTCTACCGCCTTCAGTAGACTTAGATATTCTGGGAACTACCAGAGGTCCTGAGTCTTGTGATCGATCCACCGGAAAGAACCGGGTGCTGGTTCAGAGCTAGCACTGGTGCTGGTTCAAAGTTGGTTCCACTGGCGAACCTTCTAAGAACCGGTTTGTCTTTCCACCGGCTAGAGAGCATCAAGAGCCGAGTGTGACGTCACTTTATACGTGTCACGTGTCCCAGCAACTTTAGCGCAGCAGCGGCAAACACAAACACATCAACAATGGCGGATGTTGCTTTACTGTTAATGCTCATGGCTTTGTGAACCTACATTAACGCGGCGAAAAAAACGTTTACGTGCAGCTCCATGTAATCTGTATAAACGGAGGTTGTAATCGATAAAGTACGTAACGTTATTTTATCGTTAACACAGAAAAAAAGTTAGCCTTAGCATGTAGCTACTTACTATCATGTGTGCTGATAATGTATCATATCGCGGTAAAGTAAAAGTGTATTAAACATTAGTATACTTAAGGTACATTAACAAATGCACTAACTGTAGCCCCGCCCACAGCCCCTGACACAAGCGGTTCTTAAGTCTAGACCAGCAAAGTTTTGGTGCTACTTAAGAACCACTTTTCCTGGTTCAGAGCCGGTGCTTTGGCTGTCGAAAAAGAAAGAACTGGTTCTAAATTAGGCTCCGAACCAGCACTCAAACTGCCTCGGTGGAAAAGGGGCAGAGCGTGAAGGATTGTAACGTGTTAGAAGACTAGTTAGATACATGGGAGCTAAACCATCAAGAGCCTTGTATGTAAGTAGCAGCAGTTTGTAATCAATTCTAAACTTAACAGGTAGTGTAGAGATGATAGAATACTGCATACTGCACATTTTGAAAAGAAAAAGCAAAATCAATCATTGATTAGTAAGAAAAAACATAGACTGTCCTAGATTAATGCATAAAGAAGTACAGCATTGATACTGTATATTTTCTCAGCCAAAATACATGTTCAATGCCACATCGGCAAAAATGTTGACTCAGAAAGTGTGAAAGAAACAATGAGAAAACATGTTAGAGCACACAGTGTGCGTGTGTGTGTGTGAGTGTGTGTGTGTGTGTGTGTGTGTACACGTGTGAGCATTGTGTCTACTCAGAGCTGTGAGGGGCTGAACACAAACACAAGAGAAGTCAATGGTAGCAACAAAGGGATGAAAGCTCAACACCATCAATGCAAGGTGACTTTGTCCTTTTTGGCAGCGATGTTGAAGGCCGAAGACTGTCAGCGTGCAGCAGGTTCAGGGAGGCTTCCTCTTCTTCCTCACTGGTTTCCCTGTGTGGGAGAGCAGAGAACATGCATTGTATTCTGCTGCCCAAGACCCCTTACCACTGTGAAAGTGCTGCACCATGTGGTCTCCAGCTGTCCAGGATGGGGAGGCTGAAATCTGGGTTTTGGAGAACTAGGCTCCCTGTGAGGGCTTTTTCCAGCTGTTGGAAGGCCTGTTCTGTCTCCTCCATCAATTGCACCTGGTTGTCCTTTTTTTGTGAGGTATGAGGTGGGGTAAGCTATAGAAGAGAAGTTAGGCACAAATCTTATGTAGTATCCAGCTAGCCTTAAAAAGGCATGTATCTGCTTTTTGGTTGGAATTTGGAAGTCATTACATAGGTGCAGGCTTCCGTCAGGCTTAGGCTAGGCACGATGGGGCTTGACCTGGTGCTGGCAGACTGCTTGATGATGTCTTCCTCTAACATTCGGCCTACCTCTGCTTCTACGGCCTGATGGCAGGCTTGGGGGACCCGGTATGTCTGCTGCTTTACCACCACCTTAGTGGAGGTCTTGATCTTGTGGAGGCCTGGAGAAGAGAAGAACACATACGCATATTGATCCACCAACTCTGTTAAGTCTTGCTTCTGGGTCGGAGTAGGACTGGGCCCCTGCTGGACCACGGTACACGCTCACGGATCTGTGGGGAAGGGATCTGTAGTGAACACACATGTAGCAGCAACAGGTTCCAATCATTTGTTTGAGCAAATTTATGTGGTAAAGCTCTTTATTTGCATGCTTAACCAGCTTTTGCAGGTGGTTGACTGTGCCCACCCTCTCAGAGACTATGTATGGGTCCTGCTACTAGGCCAGGAATTTGATTGTTATTAATTATTGATCATTGTTATATTAATTCAGCCACAAGTAACTTAACTATAAGTCTCTTTCCCAATGGCGCAAGTTTGATTTTGTCATTGGTGGGGACAACATTCCCCGTATTTTGTGCATAAAACTGTTGTTATAAGAATACTTTCTTACTCACATACCAGTAGCCTGCATAATCACGTTGCATATTGCGGCCAATCCTTTTAGAGAGGTGAGTTACCGAGGCAGGATTCATTGCAGGGGTAAATCTGTTAACCGTTTGTGTTCCACAAGTTGCGCTATTTTTTACAGAACGCTGTTGTAAAATATTTTTCATCTTATTTAATGATTCCTGGATAAATGTTAAATGAAATAATTGAAAAAGCACAAGACACAGACGGACATCAGTGGATTATATATATATATATATATATATATATATATATATATATATATATATATATATATATATATATATATAGGCTTGGTCGAATTATTGCTAGGGAGTGTTCCCTGGATATTGGTAGGGACATGTCCCTACCCAAATCTACACCCTTGCTCTTTCCTATTTGGCAAGTTGTCAAAAGCCTGGCTGAGGAGCTCTATAACATTATGGTAAGTGTCACAGCCCTATGTCAGCCCTGTGCTTTACTTTTGCTTCATGTGTCTCAAGATCTTGTGAGATTGTTTGCAAAATTAAAATTTCAAAAGGTGTCAAAGAAAGAAAAGTGTGTGTGTGTGTGTAAATCCATTTGCCAATTTTGTAGAGGACATTTTCCCCAGCAACATTAAGCATTTTGGCCACAGCATCAAGACCCCTGAGCAAGAACACGCTCAGTTGTATTGAAATTAAAAAAATATGCAAGTCACTCTGGATACTGGGGTCTGCTAAGTGCCATAAATGTAATACATATTAAATATTATAATTAAATATTATACATATGATGTTGATAAAGCTGCAACAACCAAGATCTCCGAATATCCAGAGTTAAAGTTAAAGCAGATAAACGTAAATGAATGTCCTCTAAATGTATCTATCAAATTAAAACGATAGAAATAGATTTAGTCAGTTCTGAGTGCTAAAAAAAATAAAAATAAATAAATAAATCAGTTTGGCCAGCAGGGGTCGTATAAACATTGTTTATTAAGAATTATTTAGAGAATTTAAAATGTTACTCATTTTGTAAATGTGTTTTCTTTTCAGAACTTTTCAGATTCTTTTCAGAATAAAAGCAAATCATGCTGAATTGTAGAGTAAAAACCTTTAATTTTCTAATCTGGTTGTAAATTACTGATAAGGATAGAGGCTAGTTCAGGCAAAGTGCTACCAGGATGGTGTGCCCATTAAAACAGAAGCTCCAAATAATCCAGTTCCTTAACGTTTTATTGTCAAGCAACCATGAGACCAGAGTTGTATGGTATCTAAATCAAGCAAAACAACATTTTAGAATTCAAACACATAACAAATCCATCAATCACAAAGATTACAAATATGAAGCAAATAATAATACTAAGCATTACATAACTTAAATATATTTAAAGTGGTAAAGCTTAGTGGTTAGCACGTTTGCCTCACACCTCCAGGGTCGGGGTTCGAATTCCCGCCTCCACCGTGTGTGTGGGGAGTTTGCATGTTCTCCCCGTGCCTCGGGGGTTTCCTCCGGGTACTCCGGTTTCCTCCCCCGGTCCAAAGACATGCATGGTAGGTTGATTGGCATCTCTGGAAAATTGTCCGTAGTGTGTGATTGCGTGAGTGAATGAGAGTGTGTGTGTGTGTGCCCTGCGATGGGTTGGCACTCCGTCCAGGGTGTATCCTGCCTTGATGCCCAATGACGCCTGAGATAGGCACAGGCTCCCCGTGACCCAAGGTAGTTCGGATAAGCGTTAGAAGATGAATGAATGAATGTCTGTTAATTGTTTCATTTGTTTATTATTTGATTGATTGATTTATTTTTTATTCTTATTTTATCTTGTCACTAATAAAGTGTTCAGCAGGGGGCACTGTAACATACTCTTTTTCTTAATCTTTACATAATCTCTCCACACACACACACACACACACACACACACACACACAAAATACCTAATATTACAAAATACTTATTTATTAAAATATTACTCCTCAATATGAAGAGGTCTAAAAGTATGACATGACAGTAAACTAGTCAGAATGAGAGTGAAGTACAAGCTGAAATATTTAGTATACATTTTGCAGTCTCATTATCAGCTCCACACAAACATTGACATTGTTCTTTAATAAAATAAACTAGTTTTACCCCCCTGTAGGAACGCCCTTGATGACGTCAACACGTTCCTGCTTGGGATTGGACCATTGCTTTTTTGTCAAACCGAAACTGTCTAACAGAAGAGGAAAAGACAACAGAAACGTTTTAAATGTCGTTGGGTGAGTGAAGTAAAAACATTATTGATCATTATTTTCTATGTGTGTGTGTGTGTGTGCGTGCGTGCGTGCGTGTGTGTAAACAGTGCTGACATCAAAACATGCATGAAATGAAAAATAACAGCGTTGTGTGTGTGTGTGTGTGTGTGTGTTAACATTGCTGACATCAAAACATGCATGAAATGAAAAATAACAGAGCGTTGTGTGTGTGTGTGTGTGTGTGTGTGTGTGTGTTAACATTGCTGACATCAAAACATGCATGAAATGAAAAATAACAGAGCGTTGTGTGTGTGTGTGTGTGTGTGTGTGTGTGTGTTAACATTGCTGACATCAAAACATGCATGAAATGAATAACAGTGTCTGTCAAGGTCAACACAATACACTTTGAACTTTATCTCCATATTCTCTTTTATTCTTTTTATTTGCTTAGTAAGATCCATCTTGTACCAGGAGCTTTTCATTTCTTACTCATTTCCTTATTCATGTCACATGGCCTCCTTTCTCTTATGGACTCGTACACACTTGTTCAGCTAATGTTGCCCACAATATTAGAAAATAATGAAAATAATACATTAAATGATTAGTATGAAAATAAAGAAAAGATGAAATGCGACGAGGAGTTTGTTTACGATGTGGGTAACTAGGCAACCTTTTAATAAACTTCCGTTATCTGATGTGTACTAATATCCGGTTATATGTTACATAATATTACTAAACAGTTTAAAGCATGTAGTTTTTCTTCACATACTTTTAGTGTACGGTATAAGTGAGAGAATTACATGTAACTTTTATATACAAATAATTTAATTAACCTTGTAGTAGTATTATTATTATTATTATTATTATTATTATTATTATTATTGTTAGGGGGGCACGGTGGCTTAGTGGTTAGCACGTTCACCTCACACCTCCAGGGTTGGGGTTCGATTCCCGCCTCCACCTTGTGTGTGTGGAGTTTGCATGTTCTCCCCGTGCCTCGGGGGTTTCCTCCGGGTACTCCGGTTTCCTGCCCCGGTCCAAAGACATGCATGGTAGGTTGATTGGCATGTCTGGAAAAATTGTCCGTAGTGTGTGATTGTGTGAGTGAATGAGTGTGTGTGTGTGTGTGTGTGTGTGTGTGTGTGTGTGTGTGTGTGCCCTGCGATGGGTTGCCACTCCGTCCAGGGTGTATCCTGCCTTGATGCCCGATGACGCCTGAGATAGGCACAGGCTCCCCGTGACCCGAGGTAGTTCGGATAAGCGGTAGAAGATGAATGAATGAATGATTATTATTATTAGTAGTAGTATTTATTTATTTATTAATTATTACTATTATTATTGTTGTTATTGTTATTAATTTTTCTTCTTATAATAATAATAATACTAATAATAATACTAATAATAATAATTAGTAGTAGTAGTATTCATTTATTTATTAATTATTATTATTATGGATTTTATTAGTAGTAGTAGTAGAAGTGGTAGTATACTCTTATTTATTTATTTATTTATTTATTTATTTATTTATTTATTTATTTTTACTTTTTATTATTATACTTTTACCTTGTCACGTTTTTGTCTTTAATTAAGTCAAATTAAAAACAAACTTCATATTTCTTTTTTTTCTAGAAAGAAAAAATCTTGTCGTTTCTGTAACTTCATTTCCTTTATTTCTCTTAAAGTTTCCTTTAATCGTTTATTAGCTTCGCCCACTGAGGGACAAGAAAAAGAAGACATGATTTAAGACTTGGTTTAAGACGTTTTACTGTGTTAGATTGTTTTACTTAAAAACTAATTTCCCCCACCGTCATTACTAAGTCAAATACAGTTATGTTAGTTTAATGAGTCAGTTTTTTATCAGAAGTCCTTTAAAAGTTCACTTTGTGTTGAAAGAGATTGTTCAACATCAGGATGTTTTTCTGTAACACACTTTTAGGAATGGATAAAGTCACAAAGCAGCTTTACAAAAGTATTACATTTCAACACGAGTTTCTCCCTAATGAGAAGGCCAGAGGCAACAGTGATTAGACAGAATGAGGTAGAAACCATGAGAGGACTCAGACTCAAACCATGTCCTCATTTGAGTGACACCAGATAGTGTGATTATACAATATTATCTGTTATAACTGTTTAGTATGTGGTCAAAATGTCAACTGTGATATCAGGAAATTCATTCTCTGTTTAACATGAAGTCACATTCATATGTGTTTACTGAACCGCTTGTATCAGATTTAGTCTCCCTTCTCTGTTATAATAAGCTCTTCTCTTCTCTTCTCTCTTTTCTCTCTTTTCTTCTCATCTCGTCTCTTCTCTTATCTTCACTTCTCTTCTCTTCTTCTTTTCTCTCCTTTCTTCTCTTCTTCTCTTCTCTTCTTTTCTCTCTTTTCTTCTCTTCTCTTCTCTTCTCTTCTCTCCTTTTCTCTCCTTTCTTTTCTTCTCTTCTTCTCTTATCTTCTTTTCTCTCCTTTCTTCTCTTCTTCTCTTCTCTTCTCTTCTTTTCTCTCCTTTCTTCTCTTCTTCTCTTCTCTTGTTTTCTCTCCTTTCTTCTCTTCTCTTCTCTTCTCTTCTCTTCTCTCCTTTTCTCTCCTTTCTTCTCTTCTCTTCTCTTCTCTCCTTTTCTCTCCTTTCTTTTCTTCTCTTCTACTCTTATTTTCTTTTCTCTCCTTTCTACTCTTCTTCTCTTCTCTCCTTTTCTCTCCTTTCTTCTCTTCTCTTCTCTTCTCTTGTTTTCTCTAATTTCTTCTCTTCTCTCCTTTTCTCTCCTTTCTTCTCCTCTCTTCTCTTCTCTTCTCTTCTCTTCTCTTCTCTTCTCTCCTTTTCTCTCCTTTCTTTTCTTCTCTTCTCTCATTTTCTCTCCTTTCTTCTCTTCTCTTTTCTCTCCTTTCTTCTCTTCTCTTCTCTTCTCCTCTTTTCTCTCCTTTCTTCTCTTCTTCTCTCTTCTCTCCTTTCTTCTCTTCTCTCCTTTTCTCTCCTTTTCTCTTCTTTTCTCTTCTTTTCTCTCCTTTCTTCTCTTCTCTTCTCTCCTTTCTTCTCTTCTCTTCTCCTCTCTTCTCTCCTTTCTTCTCTTCTCTCCTTTCTTCTCTTCTCTCCTTTCTCCTTTCCTCTCCTCTCCTCTCCTCTTCTCCTCTGAAGGTTTCCAAAGTAGATGTTGGAGTGAAGCTGTGGGGATTTCTGATCATTGAGGAAGCTCCAGTTCATCCCAAAGGTATTCAGTGGAGTCAGCGTCAGGGCTCTGTGCAGTAAATTTGCACAGAGCTCTGCATTAAAATTCCCGATTTAATAAAATTCCATAAAGATTAAAAGATAACCATAAAAGAACATTTAAGTGTGTTCTTCCCAGCTTCAGCGAAGAAGCACATATGTCGGTGATGGTCAGGGGTGCACATATTTTTGCTCATTGAGTACGTGTTTAGCAGTAAATATTTTCATGATATTTGCGTTTTAATTGGGGGATGAAACGTCTGAAGTGTTGACTGATGCTTATCTTTTAGTTTCATGCAGATTCGTGGAATGCTGGTTTCGATGATAACGCTGCAAACCTGTTGAACGAGTAAAACTCAAAAATTATTGCATCATTGCTATCTACAGTATATGATGTAACTGAACAATGGAATGCAAACAAACTGGAATATCTGTTTATCTTTCATTGTCATCAGCAGACAAATGGGTGTCTTATTTTGTATTTTCTCAAATTATTCTCAAATTCTGCATTTGTTAATCACTTTGGATAAAAGCTCCAGAATGAATGTAAATGTTATCTAAACTAAAAGTTCTATGTGAAACCACCAAGAACTTTTATTTACAGATTTTCTATGATTTTTTTACTTGTTGGCTTTCGAGCGTGGTAAGGGATTTTTTTTTCCCTTAAACGTTTAATAGTGTTGCATAATAAAAAAGAAGAACAAAATCTTCCGGGGAGAAAGTAGGGAATGTAAGGCATGTTTTTTTTTTTTTTTCATTTCTTTATTTATACTTCACTGCAGTTTTCAGGAGGAAGTTATCATTACATTAAGACTGTATGACTAAAATCATATGACTTTATGGATTAATGTCACAGGATTTAACTGAAAATGCAGCATGAGCCTCTCTATATATAGGGTGAGCCATCAAGTGGACTCTAAACTTTGGTGGTTACTTTTGAGAGAAGGTGCACGAAACAAGACGATGAAGCCTGATGACATTAGATGACAGAACATTTGTGAGTTTTTTGTTCGTTTCATTGGATAATAAGCAAGTCATTTGGACACTAGCCATCATTTATCCATAATAGCAAAAATCCATATTAAAATGAAAAAACCAAGTCATTCTGTCAAGTCATTCCGTTCCATTAATTAATGATCTCTTTGGTTCAGTGTGTAAAATATTAAGTTTACCAGTGCATGGTGGTTTAGTGGACCTCAGTGGTCCAAGATTCAGTTCCTGAATCCACCCTGTGTATGTGGAGCGTGTATGTTCTCAAAGTGCTTCTGGGGTTTCCTCTGGGTACTCTGGTTTTCTACTTCAGTCAAAAGGCATGTGTCGCTGGCTGATTGTGGTCTCTAAATTGTTGTGTTGTGTGTGTGTGTGTGTGTGTGTGTGTGTGTGTGTGTGAGTGAGAGAGAGAGAGATTATGTCCTGTGATGGGTGTTTGCCTTGTTTAGGCAGTCCCCTGCCTTGTGCCCTGAGTCCTCTGGGATAGACTCCAGGCTCCATCATGACACTGTGTAGGAAAAGTGCTACAGAAAATAGATAGATGGAAGGATATTAAATTTCTAGTTTTTTTGTCTATATCCTCATTTATATACTTTTGTATCTGTTTTTATATTGTTCATAAGGAATGTACATTTGAATGCATATTTCCTTCTGCAAGTGACATATTTTCAAGTGGAACTACATATACTGTATTGTGTGCATTGAGATGTGATAGGCTTGGGAGAATGTAACATGGAGTCAGATCTTTAGCAAGCAACTTTAGTCAGTCATAGACGAGTGCACATCTGCACACTTTGTTTGGTAGACAAAGTCACTGTTTTAGTACAACTAGACGGCTAAATGACTAAAAATCAGTGCAACTAGAAGACTAAATGACTACAAAACCTGGGACTGGACATTGAAATGCTGTGTGCATTAATGATAGATTAAATTACAATACATTGACTTCATGCTATGGTATCTTCAGGTGCCCTCTATGGAGATTTCTCAGATTTGATCTTGAGAACGTTTTTAAATGTTCTTGTGTTCATGTGAGGTTTTCCCCTGGGGCAAATGTGAGTGTATTTTCCTACCTTGTAATATATAAGTACCCACTGTGACCCTGAGGTTAATGATAATAAATAAATGGAGATCCCAGAATGCTTGGATCCCTAACGCTATGCCACATAAAAAGTGTGAATACATGGCTGATTATTAGAATATTTTCCCTGAGTGGAAGTATGTTTTGTATATAAAGTGTTACGGGCCTCCTTTTTGGTTTTGCAAATATACCAGAAGTTTCTATAGATGCTTAGTTTTTATGCTTCGATCATAGTTCAAGCACTTCGTAGCTTGAACTAAGGTCCAAATGATAAAGTGATGCAACTTACCATCTGAATTACTAAGCCCAACACATGATGTATTAAATGTCACAGAGATGATGGTGGGGTAAGCCTTAGGGAACTGAAAGTGCAGCATGCCAGCACCTAGTTGTGCATCTCTAGCATGAGTAGCATAAAAAAAGCATTTTCCTCCTGTCACAAAATTAAAGACTCTGAACACAAATGTGGAACTTTTCACACAAATGTTTGTATGTTCAAAGTAAACAGTGATATCAAACCTGTTATATCTCTGAGATGCCCCAAGTGCTTGTTCATAATCTTGTCAAATTTGAAGGTGCTGTCTTAAACCACTAAAATGCTATGTAGGTTTATCAACAGAATGAAAAACACACAGCTCACACTGAAAGCCAACAGAGTCCTGACTCATTTTATATCAGACTCGCATATCAAAAAAATCATTCATTTGTTTCAACTGATTGAAAATATCATCATGAAACACGTTTGCTAGTAAGGAAGGGTTATATTTCCTGGTAAATGTGTTGAATCCAGATCAGCCCCAGTCAGAATTGGACTGATGTACAGTATTGTAGAGAGGCGGTGTCCAATCTTATTCGGAAAGGGCCGGTGTTGGTTCATTCCAATCAAGCAGAAGGCACACCAGAGTCTACTAAAAGCCAAGAACAACTGATTAAACAGGTGGAATCAGGTGTGGCTTCTGCTTAGTTGTAATGAAAACCTGCACCTACACCACACCGGCCCTTTGTGGATAAGATTGTACATCGCTGTTGTAGAGACTATGACTGTAATTAGGACCACAATGTCAAGATCGAACCAGGACCAAGTCATAAGGGACTCAAGATTAAATCATAATTGAGTCTAAATGACGGTGAAGACTAAAATAGAAAACCAACAAATCCTTTTTTAAAGTCTGCCAAATGCTGTAAATGTAAATGTAAAGCTAAGACGTTTTTGACCTACTTGGCTTCCTTCATCCATAATGCTTATAAACTCTCAGCCAAGACCATATACCCTGCCAAGCACACCAAGAACAAGTCCAAGTACTAATAACCTTTCAAGTCCTTCACACTGTGTTGTTTATGTAGCACCATAGTCCTGGGGAAACCTTGTTTCACTTTGTACTGCGTCAGCTAGATATGGTCGAAATGACAATAAAAGCTTCTTAACTTGACTAGACTGGGTTCATTTACAGCCTATGTATGTAAGATGTACCTTGTGTTCAATGATTTTACACCAGAGATACAGATCAATCATTTTAATGCATGTTTGAGAAGTGTAGTTTTATTGGAATTATTTTTAATCAAGTTCTGACGTTGCAGGATCAGTTGAGCGGTTCGATGTACAGTAACATTCACTTTGACCAGAGAGCATCATCGGAATCATCAGCAGAATCATCAGCTGCATCATCATCATGATGTTTAATGGGGTTAACTCCATGATGATGCTTCCATGGAGCAATCATGTGGAAGGAACACCTGAGACAAAGTGAGTAGCCATGTATTAGCGTCAAATGTGAGTTGAAGAATTGTTTGTATGTTTTAGAAATATAATGTAGCAATAATTCATGGTATCATGTCATGGTGAACTTCACACAGGTTCATGACAGAATCTCCAGCTCCCAGCTGCGTGTCCATGAAGAGTGACCACTCCATAGAGCAGCCTCCAAGCCTGGATAAAGATGGCGCCGTTCCTGAGAGCGGGTGAGTGCAATTTTTCACCCTCGCTCAGAATCCGACTCCAGCTTCTCATGAAATCAAGCTGCTTCGCAGTCGATGTTTTTGTTGCTGCTTTTCAAAATGCTGAATAGGTAAGAAAAAGTTCTTTGTCTGCGATATTTCCAGATCCACTTCTGAAAATGCCAGACCTCCGGCACCCAGCTGCGTGTCCATGAAGAGTGACTGGTCCATAGAGAAGCCTCCAAGCCTGCATATGGAACACTCTGTCCCTCAAAGCGGGTGAGTCCAAATCTGGATGATCTCACACTTTCTAGCAAGTTAGAGATGAACTACAGTAAGAAGGTTAAGATGAAGTTTATTTTATTTTATTTTATTTTATTTTATTTTATTTTATTTATTTATTTATTTATTTATTTATTTATTTATTTATTTATTTATTCATTTATTCATTCATTCATTCATTCATTCATTCATTCATTCATTTATGAAAAATAAAATCCACTACTTCCTCTTCACTCATTCAGCTAATTCTGTCTCTCATCAAATCAGGCTGCTGCAAAGCCTTAGTTTACTTTACAGCTTATCATTAGGCTTGAAAAAGATCTCTATGATGTTTCCAGATTTAATGCAGAAAGTGCCATATCTCCTCAAACTGCCCGCTCTATTGAGAGGCCTGTAAGCCTGAGTGGGGAAGATGTAGATCCTGAAGGCGGGTGAGTTCAAACCAGTCGTTTTTAGTTGCAAAATGTTTTGCAAAAAAAAAAAAAATGTCTTTGGCAATGTTTGTCTGTGATGTTCCCATAGTTTGGTCCAATTTAATGCTATTCTGTTTGCATTGGTGCTTTTAACTATACACATTATTCAATCCAGTTCAGTTTTATGCGTATAACTCTTTTATCAATAGACGTTGTCGCAAAGCAGCTTTACAAAAATATAAAAATTTAGAATAAAACTTACAATATTCAAAATAAATTAAAATTTATATTGTAAATATGCTCTAAAATACAGTTGTGGAAAAATCCAGATGTGTACTGATGTTTGTATTCCTCTGTTGAATCTTCATTAGACAAAAACTTCAAGCAGAAGCTCTGCAGGAACCCACACTGATGCAGATAACCACAGACTTCCTGCTACATTCTTCCCAACCGGTGAACGACCTTCTATCCAGAGTCGTAAAGAGTCACAAAACCAGCATGCGCAACAGGAACCAGAGTTTATTCGAAGGAATCAAAATGCCCAGATATAAAACCCCTCTGAACTCTATATACACCCAGCTCTACATCATAGAGGGAGAGAGTGAAGGAGTAAATAATGAACACGAAGTTTTACAGATAGAGAAAAGGTCCAGAAAACAGCACTTCCATGACACGCCAATCAACTGCTTAGACATATTTAACCACATTCAGGACCTCAGCGGAGGAAATGTTACGGATAGAAGCGGCGCAGGAATACAGAAGCTCAGAACTGTGTTAACTAAAGGAATTGCTGGAATTGGGAAAACCGTGTCAGTTCAAAAATTCATCCTGGACTGGGCAGAAGAAAAAGCAAACCCAGACATCGATTTCATGTTTGTGCTTCCTTTCCGAGAGTTGAATTTGATTAAAGACGAATGCTACAGTCTTCACAAACTCTTGTGCGACTTCCATCCCGAGCTAAAGGTCTTGGACACGCACTTGTACGAGGTGTGTAAAATCGTCTTCGTATTCGACGGCCTGGACGAAAGCAGGCTCCCGCTGGACTTCTTAAACCATACGAAAGTATCTGATGTCACAATGACATCATCAGTGAGCACCCTGATATCAAACCTCATTAAAGGTGACCTGCTTCCCTCTGCTCTCATCTGGATAACCTCCAGACCTGCGGCGGTCAGTCAGATCCCTCGAACGTGCATCGATCGCGTGACGGAAATACAGGGGTTTAGTGACACACAAAGGGAGGAGTATTTCAGGAAGAAAATCGCCGAGCGCGAAAACGCAGAGAATATAATTTCACACATTAAAAAGACCAGGAGTCTTTATATCATGTGCCACATCCCAGTGTTTTGTTGGATATTAGCCACAGTGCTACAGCAAATTATGAAAGAAAATAATCACACAGAAGTTCCTAAAACGCTCTCTGAGATATACGTGCACTTCCTGCTCATTCAGATGAACATGAAGAACGAAAAGTATGAAGAAAAGGATGAAAGAGATCCAAAGAAACTTCTGGAAACAAACAGAGCCATAATTTTAAAACTAGCACACTTGGCTTTTGAGCAGCTGATGAAGGGCAACGTGATGTTTTATGAAGAAGACCTGACGGAGTGTGGGATCGATCTTACTGAGGCCTTGATACACTCCGGGATTTGCACTGAGATCTTCAAAGAGGAATCTGTGCTGTTCCAGAAGAAGGTCTTCTGCTTCGTGCATCTGAGCTTTCAGGAGTTTTTCGCTGCTCTCTACGTGTTTTACTGCTATCTGTCCAAGAGCATGGAGTCATTGCGTCATTTCATGGCGCCATACCAAGAAAGATCTGTTGACGTTCCTTTGGACGACTTGTTGCAGGTAGCAGTCGATAAAGCCTTACACACTGACAACGGACATTTAGACCTTTTCCTCCGTTTCCTGCTTGGCATCTCGCTGGAGAGCAATCAGAGACTTCTACGAGGCCTACTGACCCACACTCACAGCAGCTCGGAGAACATCCAGAGTATAACCAAGTACATCAAATGGCAGATTCAAACCGAGGACCTTCCAAGTGACAGATCAATCAACTTGTTCCTGTGTCTCACTGAAATGAAAGATCAGTCTCTCTCTGAAGAGATTCAGGAGTTTCTAAAGACGGAGAAGTGGTCAGAGAAGAAGCTCTCGGCCGCACACTGCACGGCAATCGCATACATGTTGCAGGTCTCAGACCACGTCCTGGAGGAGCTGGACGTGAAGAAATACAACGTGTCAGAGGAGGGATGTAGGAGGCTGATTTCTGCTGTGAGCAACTGCAGAAAGGCTCGGTAATAGTTCAGTTCAATAATACGTTATAGAACGGATAGTTTTAGGACCAAACTCATATATTTACTGAATATTATTGTTTAGAAATTCTCAATAGCCTCTATAGATTTTATACTATCATTTGGGGAAGAAACTTTATGGTGTCCCTGTGGGACTGTCCAGCATAGTCTGATATGCAGAAGTCTTAAAGCAGAAGTAGGCATTGTCCATCACAGAAATAGCAATATAAATATATCTCCAGTGACTCACATGTGACTCCATGCAGTTTTTAACAATACTGTATTCCATATTTGTTTGTTTGTTTCAGACTAGCAGGCTGTTATCTCACCTCGAGTTCCTGTGAAACCTTCACTTCAGCTCTGCAGTTAGAAAAGTCCCCCCTGAGAGAACTGGACCTCAGTAACAACAACCTGCAGGACTCAGGAGTGAAGCTGCTCGCTGATGGACTGAAGAGCTCTCACTGTAAACTGGAGATACTGCGGTGAGCTCACTGCAAATCATTATAGAAATATTAACTTGGGAAAGCACAGCAAACGTTAGCTACATCATATTCAGTGTGTTTGTGTATGTCAACTGTACATGTTTATACCCCAACACTGTTGAATTCTTACAGCTGATTGGTTAGAAGGTGCTGAATAATTTTCCATATAAGAAATTTGTATTTGTATTTCCAAGAGAGGTTTCTATAGTAACAGCTTGTCTCTATAGTAACACATCATATCTATAGTAACAGCTTTTTTCTATATTAACACCCTGTTTCTATAGTAACACCCTGTTTCTATAGTAATACCCCATTTCTATAGTAACACCCCGTTTCTATAGTAACACCCTGTTTCTATAGTAACACCCCATTTCTCTAGTAACACCCTGTTTCTCTAGTAACACCCTATTTCTATAGTAACACCCCATTTCTATAGTAACACCCTGTTTCTATAGTAACACCCCATTTCTCTAGTAACACCCTGTTTCTCTAGTAACACCCCATTTCTATAGTAACACCCTGTTTCTATAATAACACCCTGTTTCTATAGTAACACCCTGTTTCTATAATAACACCCTGTTTCTATAGTAACACCCCATTTCTATAGTAACACCCCATTTCTATAGTAACACCCTATTTCTATAGTAACACCCTGTTTCTATAGTAACACCCTGTTTCTATAGTAACACCCTGTATCTATAGTAACACCCTGTTTCTGTAGTAACACCCCGTTTATATAGTAACACTGTTTCTATAATAACACCCTGTTTCTATAGTAACACCCAGTTTCTATAGTAACACCCCATTTCTATAGTAACACCCCATTTCTATAGTAACACCCCGTTTCTATAGTAACACTGTTTCTATAATAACACCCTGTTTCTATAGTAACACCCAGTTTCTATAGTAACACCCTATTTCTATAATAACACCCTATTTCTATAACACCCCATTTCTATAGTATTCAATTCAATTCAAGTTTATTTGTATAGCACGTTTTACAATTGACATTGTCTCAAAGCAGCTTTACAGAACATAAACAGAATTGTATAATATAAAGAATAATATAAAGATTAATAGAATACAAAATTCAATATTAATATTAGATATATTTAGTTCACAATGTGTATGTATTTATCCCCGATGAGCAAGTCTGAGGTGACTCAAGCAGCAGTGGCAAGGAAAAACTCCCTTAGATGGTAAAGGAAGAAACCTTGAGAGAACCAGACTCAAAGGGGAACCCATCCTCATATGGGTGACACTGGAGGGTGTGATTATAAAAAAGTAACACCGCATTTCTATAGTAACAGCTTTTTTCTAGAAGTAAATAAGTAAATTATCTGTTAATACAATAAGATTATTTCATGCCTAGAGACATAAGAAGGTTCAATTAATAATTAGAAATGCTGATTTGTTGCATTCTGTCCTAAACTTTTTGTCTCTCTACTTTAGACTAGCTATTTGTAATCTTGGAGAAAAGGCTTGTGAACATCTGGCATCAGCTGTCATGCAGCCGCACTCGGCTCTGAGAGAACTGGACCTCAGTAACAACGACCTGCAGGACTCAGGAGTGAAGATGCTCGCTGACGGACTGAAGAGCTCTCACTGTGCTCTGGAGATACTGCGGTGAGCTTTTAAGCTTCCTGAATGAATTCTTGAATCTGATTGGTCAGAAGGTCAGACAGTAGAGACTGGTCTGCAGATCACAGCTTTATTTTAATGCAAATTTAAACTGGTGTTTACGTCTGCTTTTGTAAATGCCTCTTACACATTTTATACGCCTGTGATTTTTCACTTTCTCCCTGCAGACTGTCTGGATGTTTAATCTCGAGTGAAGGCTGCGCTTCTCTGGCTTCAGCCCTGAGTTCGAACCTGTCACTGCTGAGAGAGCTGGACCTGAGCTACAACCATCCAGGAGACTCGGGAGTGAAGATGCTGTCTGCAAGACTGAAAGATCCAGACTGCAGCCTGCAGACTCTCAGGTATTGTGTGTATGAGAGATTGTTTTCAATATGTTTATAGGGACCAACCGTCCCCACAAACATAGAAATATCTGATAGTTTAGGGCTTTTTTGCAGATTTAATAAAAAAATAAAATAATAATAATAACTAAAAGAGACAAAATTTTTATATTTGGTTAGTGCTTGAGGTGTGGGGCTGTAGTGTGTATTGTGTATTACACAGTATGTGTGTGTCTTGTTTAGGTTGGAGCATGCAGGCGAGATTTGGCTCACACCTGGTCTAAGAAAATGTAAGTTCACACACACACACACACACACACACACACACACACACAATTTGTGTTGTAGACGAAATCCAGTCTAATCTCTCTCCTCATGAGCAGATGCCTGCGAGCTCACGCTGGACCCAAACACGGCACACACTCGTCTCGCTCTATCTGAGGGGAACAGAAAGGTGACCCATGTTAAAGACAACCAGCCGTACCCCGACCATCCCGAGCGGTTTGAAGACTTTAAGCAGGTGATGTGTCAACAGAGTCTGTGTGGACGCTGTTACTGGGAGGCGCAGTGGTCTGGCGGGGAAGCTGTGATCTCCATGAGTTATAAAGGAATATGCCGGAAAGGACGCAGCGGCAAATGCGTGTTCGGAACCACCAAGAAATCCTGGAAGCTGGATTGCTCGAGCAACAGCTACACCGCCTGGCACAACAAGACGAGGTCGGACATCCCGACACCGCCGTACTGCTCTAACAGGGTAGGAGTGTATCTGGACTCACTGGAGGGTTCTCTGTCTTTCTACAGCATCTGTCCTGACACACACATACTCACACACCTACACACTTACCACACCACGTTCTCAGAGCCGCTTTACGCAGGGTTTTGGGTCGATTGTGACTCGTCTGTGAGTTTGGGTTGAGATCATGTTGATCTACCCTGCGAAGTTAAAAAAATATTTATTTTTATTTATTCTTTATAGCACTTTTACATAGCTCTGTTCTGATTGGTCAAATGGAGTTTGGTTCCAGTTACATGCTTATGTTAATGCATTTGTTATAATACGTTATCTTTTATAAAAGTAAAAGGGATTTGTTCTTGATGCTCGGTATCATTTATTGTTCACGTCTTTTGCACATTGTTTCATTTCGATGGAAAGAGATTCCAGTGTCATAGCTGCTGCTCATATTTACTCGGGGTTAACAATGAATCCTGGCTCTTCATAATCAGACGTTTCTGTTTACTCTACATTCCTAAACATACTTATTTACATATTTGCACCATAAACAACTCTAAATGGATAAATCCAGCATGCGACAACTTTTAATAAATTTGGTTTGTCTCGCACTTTCACATCAGTGAGGAAAAAAGTTCAGGTATTTCCTCCTGCACCCTAGAAGGTATTATCATTCACAGCTTTCTGTCTTTTTTAATTTTTTTTGCAGTTTAAAGTTTGTCGTGTAGTCGACCAGCCGTTCAGTTATACAAAAAAATTCCGTTAATGTTTCAGCGTGACGGATTTCTCCCTCGCTACAGCACACGTTTCCGTGAGGTTCGTTGTTTTATCTCCCGACTCTCTCTACCGAGCCGATTTTGTTATGCGGCTCTACGTCCTGGTTTTCTCCTGATATCAGGTTTTCACACGCTGATCAGTTTCTGATTGGGTGTCTGTTACTTAGCAACCAGCTAAAAGTAACGTTCTACCAGCGTATGGTTTCACACTGTACACGTCTGACACCACAGTGTGGAGTTAACACTGTAAAAGCTTTAGAGCAGAGTTTCATAACCCTGGATCTACATTACATGTGTGAAACCTTCCTTGACCTGGGATTAAGAGCAGGGTTTAGAATGTTCTTATTTTTGTTAAGTGCAATGTGAAAAAAGTTTTTTTTTTTTTAATCTCCATCAGCAGTAATTCTCCACTGCTCTTTCAAGCACATTTTTTCTGCTGCTTTTCAGGAGAACTTTTCCCCTTTTTGTTGATAAGTTTGATGTGTTATATAAAATATGTATTATGTATGTGTTATTCTTTTTGTTTACTTTTGCTTTTGGTGTCTGAGTTTTTTAGTATTTAGATGAAAATGAAATAGTATTTAGTTTTTTTAGTATTTTTAGGGAGGTGGACCTTCCTCAGGCTTTCACACGTGTGACGAGTGTCTGTTCATTTGCCGTTTACTGAGTGAAACATCTAAACACTTTTACTGTGTCTGTTACATGTATTGATGATTATGATGATGCTGTCATGATCTACACGAATGTAATTAGGTCACTTTTCAACTATTTTTGTTTATTGTCTGTTTTTCATTTATTATTGGCTACTTGTAATGTAAAGGAGTCTGGCATTAAATGGCATTAAATAAATTATTTTATTTATAGACGTGATTATTTGCTATTTATATCCACTGTATACATTACTACTTACTTTCTATTTTAGAAATAAATTGAACATTTCCATCAAGACAGATCAGCATAGCTCTTTTTTCTGAAGACCCAGAACTTGAAGGCACTGAACTTATACCCATCAGCCACCCACCCAAACACACACAAACCCACACACTGGAACTTTATCAACAGGAAAAAATAAATAGTCAGAAACCTCAGTGACAGGAAGCAAGAGCTTTCCATCAAGCCACAAACTCTTGTTGTGGTTAGAGAATAGCGACAGGTTTTTAAAGATGACGTCCCACAAGCTGTTTTCATGTAATACTGGATGTTTTAGACTTTAGAAATAAAGGATAGATAGATAGATAGATAGATAGATGGATGTATGTTTCATTGTTCTCCCAACCACTTTCTGGTGACTGAGTTCAGAGGCAAAATTTTCACCCCTTGAATATTTTGTACACAAAACTAGGAAGTGATATGAACTGAACTGTCAGGATGTCGGGAATCTAAACAAAATAACATTAAAACATTAAATTTGTGAGCGATCTAGTTTATGTGATTTACAAATAAACATATAAAATTTAAGATGTACAACAGTTTTATAAAAATATTTATTTACATGGTAATGAACAATGACATCATTTTGTTAGTAGCTTAGTTTACGGGAACGATGTTATTGCTCTACTTTGCCCTCTAGTGGAATAACAGAGACTAGCGTTTTTTTCCCCCGCAGCCTAATGTTTCGATCAATTTTTTTGTGGATAAAATCCTTCATCATAAGCTGCAAATTTGACATCACCGATTTATACAAGAATACAAATCTGACCTTGGCATAAATGTTAGTTTAGCACGTCATGCTTTATTTACAAATAAATTCTATTACAAACAAAATTTTTCATTCTTTCTTTTTTTCTTTTTTTTTTTTCTTTTTTTTGTTAAATAGCATTTGAGCTGCTTTCCTCCTCAAACAGCAGTCAGTTTTACGGTCTCTCCTTGATGCACAAGCACACACGTTGCCAATACTGTGTTTGCCTTAGTACTGATACAACCGGATCCATATGAACGCTACAGTAATCAGCAGCCAGCTCTCAAATTATTGGCACCTTTTTCAAATATATATATTTACTCAAATAAATGCAGAAAGTATTTCATTTTCATCCAAAAAAAAAAAAATAAAATAAAAACATTCTCATAAGAACTGATGGGTGCCAATAATTCTGAAATTGACCATCAGTTGCAAACCGTATTTATACACTATCTGTATGCTGAAACATCAACTGAATGCCTGCTTCAACAAATCTGATTAAACATAGAAATGATATAGACTTTCTAGCCACTGACATACTTCTACATAAAAACATGCAAGTTGAGTGAAGTTTATTCCTCTTGCAATCAGATCTACATCTGGGATGAGGACGTTAACATGAAAAAAAAAAACATTACACAAATATAACAAATCTTTTTTTTCTTTTCAGTCAGCTGTTGTACTGTACATGCAGAGTATACAATTATCTAAAATAAAATAGAATAAATACAGTATAGTGCATACAGTAGATGTACAGTGCAAAGACAACAAGAGTAGCAAAATAAAATCTATATTCATATTTGATTAATGATTATTTTAGAGTGTTGAAATTCAACAGTAATGCATGGAAGAGAGAGTAATGCTATAGCTCTTCCTCTTTCTGGTTAAACCGCGTTTAGTACGTTGTTTTGAGGAAAAGTGGTTCTGTGGTTAGGATTACATAATTATGGGCCGTATTCAGAGTCTGTGGCTGAAATTGAAAAAGTTACACAGCAAACATTCCTGTTTTTCAGGTCACACGCCTGCTAAAGTTTTTTTATTTATTTAAATCAACTATTTTAGCCAGAACTTCCTTAAGTGCCCATGACAGGGACCTTGTATGGCATTTAGAAGGGAAAAAAAAGGCTAGAAAATACCGACTTAAGAAAGAAATTGCTGTTTCAAACAATCGAAAAGCAAAAAGATATTATTATAATATAAATAATAAAAAAAACAGGCATATAATAATGCAATAAACACACAGTGTGTATTATATTGCTTTTTATTTTATTAACACTCGCTCTAAATAGGTTTGGGTTTAATCAAATATTTAAAATAATTAAATAACTTTCTCTCTCATTATTCAACAGCTTGTTGTAAAACGTTAGCGATTGATCCAGCACGTGTTTTAATTAATTAAATATTAAATCCATGCTTAAATCAACTCTGAATATGGCCCTAGGTGACATTAAGATTCAAAGAACTGAAATTTCCCTATTTATCAGCATTACAGTGACGTTTCAAACAGAAACACTATACATGCATTTGATGCTACGATACGTTCTCTTGCTATTAAAAAAAAAACTAGGACTGTTCATTATTAAAACTATTAACAACTCATGCAGGGAGTCTGTGGGTCATATGAATGTGCTGTTTGTTTATTATATTCTGTTTGTATTTACAATAAATTTCTATATATATAAAATTGGGTAACACTTATGATGAATCATGTATTCATTTTGCATTAAAAACACATTTATAAAATGCCATATGTATTAAAGCATACGTAATACGTTATAATGCGTGAAAAAAAAGGTGTAGAAACGCGTGTTATGTTTTCATCAAAGAATAATTATCAATCATCTGGCATTGTAAGATATCATGTTTGCTGTGTGTTATAAATGCATCGGAATGCAGGTTTCATATTAAGGGGTACTAATGATTGTGCAAATCTAGCATTGGTCCCAATTCTGCAGTCAGTCTCTGACAAATTTGGTCCATAGTGTTTATGTGCTATTAAAAATCTCAGCGATTACCGATACGGATCACGTTACTCACACGTTAGCAGATCCTCAGCTTTGGTACTAGATATCTTTTAAAAAAATAGAATTATTTCCCTCAAACAGGTACAGCAAACTGACATATTTATTTTTCGCACTTTTTTAAGGCAAAATTTTTTCAATTACATTTGTTTGCCCATTTCTAGGTGCAGTTATTATGATTTTTTTAGTTTTTTATGATAGACATGCTACTCCTGAAATTATGGTAGTTTTTGGTGTCTTTACATTATGGTGTATATTATAGCATTTTTCTAGGCTGTTATTAGATTTTAGCCATTTGTTAGAGTTGCTACAACATACAAGTTATGAAACATAACAATGAAAGTCACATAGCTGTGTGTGAGACAGTATTAACGTGAAAGAAGTACAGATAAACAAAAAGCTACTTAGAAAATGAAGTTTTTTGCATGAAACACTGGGATACGCATTGAAATTGTTTACAGTCATGGTAGTATTCTGAAGGGACTTATTGGTAACCTCCATCAAAGATGATCATCCGGCAAACAGACTAAAGATAAAATTACTATCTATCATGCTGTTATACAGTTTATGATGCGACGGGTTACTTTTTGAGCCTGAACAAAGCAGAGATGAGACGCTAGATTTTTTTCTCTGTGTGCAACAGGAAATGAAAAGCTTTTCCTTAAAAATCTGGGACACAGTAAACAGTAAGTGCTATCAAGTCCTGGCAGAAGTAAAATGACCACACCTTGTCCGAGGCTGGCAAACTGAGCGAAATAGTTTGCCTCTCGTCTCATTCTTACTTCTCCTTCGTCCGTGTCTCTGGCTGCATGCCATCTTCAATCCAGTGATGTATTGACCATCCAGAAGGAAAGCATCACTCAGAAGCAGTAACTGACAGGACCTGAAGATTTTATCTTTAAAACAAATCTGGCAGTATATCTTACAGCGTGCCAGAACATTCTCTGTCCACTCCGAAGATGGTATACAAACGGTACAAATACAAAAATCTGGGTCAATCCAACATGGCATCCAGCTGGTAGGCAAGATCGTCAAACATGTTCCCGATGTCATCCAGAATGTTACCTGCTGATCTCACCGTGTAAACACTGTGACCAGAAAAAGAAGAAGAAAAAAACATGAACAAGATCTGAGTCATGCATCTTTACATACAATATTTAGCCAAATGTTTCCACTTTGGTACTGTACTACTTTGATGTAATCTAGTGTGTCCAGACTTTTGCATATTCATTCAATGAATCAGAATAAACAAACTAATTATTTTTTAAGTATGATATAGATTATAGAGTCAGGATTCTGTTGGCTTTCAGTGTGAGATGTGTGTTTTTTCATCTGTTTGATAACCTTACAAAGATTTTTATTGGTTGAAGATAACAGCTTTAAATGTTACGCTTATAAACAAGCACTTGGGGCGTCTCAGAGAAAAAAAAATTGTGTTTTTTTTTTTTTTTTTGGAGCTTCTGTATGAATATATTGCTGGGTTACGTAAAAAAAAAAAGTCCTGAGTGTCATATTAGCTTCATATTAACCGCAACTGTGGAGTGAGACATGAAAAAAAGACATTCAATTCAATGCATACAAATACAGCGGTAAAATCCATTTTTGGCCTCTGGAAAAAGAGAGTTCATGTCTCTGGCTTTTTTGGGCCTTTTTACACCACGTGTTTTCTCTGATCCGATATCTATCTGATTTGTTAAAACTGTTCCATTTACATTAGGCCATATAAACGCGTCTCGGCGAATCGGATATCAATCCGATCTTTCTACTCCCGCCCAAAATGCACATATATTTGACCTCATTTCCGGGGTAATTGAAATGGAACACACTTTGGTGTATGCGGTTTTCAGAATGCAATCAAAAAGAAGACGAAAAAACTCGTTATGACGGTTATGCTACAAAAAACAGCATTTACTGTTTGCTGCATTTTCGCTGGCGGCAGCAGCGCATTTTAAGACCCGACGAGACACCTGGGTGAAAGATCACCTGAGTGACGTACTTCCGTTTGGGAGGAGTTTAGCGCTGACGTATGTGGCTTGAACAACCACATTCATTTACATCTGTCCAGTTTCATCTGAAACGCGTCCCAGACCACCTCCTGAAGTGGTTTGAACGATCGGATTTATATCCGTCTCGAAAACTTTTCGGAGGGCATTTAGACCTGGTCTTTTTACCATCGGATAGCTATCTGATCACAGAAAACGCATGAAGTGACCAGGTGTAAAAAGCCCCTTAGTCTGTGTATGAGCCAAATCACTTTTCCGCCTTGATTCCTGCTTTTTTGTCAATTGGCTCTATAGAACTTTGTTCCTAGTTTCTTAATTCCTAGTTTTCCTAAATATTTGTTGCTGTGTCAGTGGCTTATGTTTATTTTGTTATCTAATTTAGTCCTACCTCTTTACCTTTGATACTGAGTTTTGTAGTATGGACCGTGGTCTCTTTTCTTGAGCTCAAGTTAAGCGTAATCATTAAATGTCATAAAAAACTAAGATGAATAAATGACAACCAGAAATTCTGTTACCCGTCAGTCTGATCCGTCTGAGCTAAATTTCTCTCAACCACCTCAAGGGCTGCCTCCAGAGAAGTACTGGTCTGCTCTATTCGTTTGTGAACAAACTGATCTGGTTTTTGGTCCTGGGGTCCACTGATACTTGGAAACTCTCTTCGTATTGGAGAGCCACCAAAGGCAATGTCCTGCCCCATCCTGGCTGGCACAACGTGAGGAGGTCCACCTACTGCTACATGAAGGATATAGATATTTAATTATTTTAAACATAATACATACTGTATAATTATTATAAACATATAATTCAAACATATTAGCAAATATTAAATTCCCAATTATGGGTTATAGATTTGATCAAATCTAATAAGAGTTCTGATGCAGAAGGTGTCTTACCCAATGATGTTGCAGCACATTGCCATGTTGGTTTACATGGTGTTAGAGGTTTCTGTGTAGACAGATTCCCTATTAGTCCACCATTTGGCATGGAGAATGAGGTCTTCTCAGGCTCTGGGGAACTCTCCCTTCCCAGGAGTGTGTCCTGACTGGTGAACTGCAGTTCCTTTTCTCTGGGTTTGTGCCTCCTCTTGACAGTGTCTGACTCTTTAAGATTGAACTCTGGTAATTTTAAGGATGGTTTAGGCAGCTGAGCGGGTTTCAGTGGTTGGAAGCTGGCTTCAGTGTCCATTTTAGTCACTTCAATTCTTGGCCTCTGCTTTATGGTCCCTTTGCCCTCCTGAGCAAACGGAATGCTTTCACACAAATTTCCTGGAAGGGATACAGAAGGTGTTTGCTCTTGGCTTGAATGAAGCTTCAGGTCTTGCTCCTCTGGTTTTAATCTACTAACCTCTGTCTGAACAGTTTGACAGAGAGCTCTCTCACTGGTTGCCTCTCTCTGAATGCTTATAGTTTTAGATTGAGTGACCAGTGAGGGAGATTTAAATGAGGGGCTTCTTGGGGTCTTTGTGGGGCTTTCTCCACTCTTTTCCAGCCTGGCTGCAATCATCTGAACACTCCCAGCACTCTCAATTTCCACCCCACCACTATTTCCTCCACTGGAGGCAGAGCTCAGGCGCTTGGGAGGAGGTGGAGGTGGCCCTTTTCTTTTGGCACGTATCACAAACGATTGAGTCCGACCCACATGCCGGTCACTTGCAGCAGCACCTGTTTGACCACGGCCAGGTTTTCGCGTGAGTGTAGCATATGAGATCAGGTTTGGTGGTAATACTGGTGCTTCATTTTCTTCTTCTTCACCATCAGAGAGGGCATATCGTGACAGGCTTTGTGTGCGCTTCTTTGGCTGGCAATTCTCAAAAATGGGTCTGGATTGAGCAGTGCCTAACTGATCTGAATTTTTTTGCAGGTAGTTAAATCCTCTCTGGATGGGGGAGCCATCCGGTTTTGTGGAGATTCCAGGACTAGACTGGGCAGCAGGGTAGGCTAATCGAGTTGTCTTGATTGGTGCTATCGGTGGGCTGCCACGTGTGGACTGCTGCTTCTTTATAGGTAATGGTGGTGCGATCTTGGCAGGTAGAACTGGGCAATCTTTGATGGCACCACAGTCTAAGCTGCCCAAACTCTCATTTGAGTGGCTGTGGGGAGCAACAGAAGTCAAAGGCCATTCCTGTGAGTTCCCGGTGCCCCGTGAACGCATACTAATACTCTCTTGACTCAGAGACACAGATGTTGTTCCACTAAGCATGGCACCAAACCCTTCCTGACAGCCACCGTAGCCACTCTGAATCATAGCATTCTGCAGCTCAGTGCTCAGCTCGCTATCCTGGAAGGTGAGCATCTTTGGAGTAAGTGGTGCGGAAGTGTCATCGGCACTGTCGGCCGACTCTATAGCTACCAGCTCCAGGGTGGGAGGGTGTCTCTTTCTCTGCAAGGTCCCATTGCCCTCTGCTTGGTTCCTCAAAGCCTTATGCACATCACAAAGTTTCTTTACTGCAAGCATCAACTTCTTCTGGTGGCCTATGGGCATAATATGGGCATTCAAACATATTTTATACATATTATATCAAGAGTATGGTCAGTGGTATTAATGGAGGCATCACTACTATTTTTAAATCAAGTATGAGTAGAATTACATGTTTTTGTTATGTTATCAAAACATTTTAAAGGTGCCCTTCCACACAAAACCGTTTTTACTTGTATTTTTTGATATGCGTTAGGTCCATATGTGTTTGTGTTGTGTCGTGAATGTGAAAATGAACTGCTACCTCCCCGGTCAGTTCTAGCCACTTAAAAGAAATAAGGGGAGAAATCAGGTCAGTTGGAAAAGCTGGTAACTCTGACGTCAGAGTGACTGAGCTCATTACTATTCATGAGCTCTCCCACTTGAGACCACGCCCCCAGAATTCGTGTAGCTCAGTGAGTTTCCTATACAGCAAGGATGGCTGAACGTCAACGGGCTTGTGAAGAAGCCGTTCTGCCGCAATTCAAGGTGATTGTAAACAAATTTGCTCTAGCCTAGGCTACTTATTGCGCTGGGTGAATGAATAGTCATGCTCTCATATCCTAGCGGTTAGCCAATCGGAGCCAGGCAGCATAGCTCATTTGAATATTCATGAGAACTGGTGCAAATCGAGCTGAGTCTTCCTGCAGGCTTTCTATACCACACTAGAATGGCTTGAAACAAGGTAACCAAGGCATTTTTTTCCACAAAAAAATGTTACAGAGTCCATGGTAAACTTCAGACATTACCACAAAAGTAATGAAATACGTGTGAGGGCATCTTTAACCTCTATAGAGTAAAAAAAAAGCACAGTACAAACCAATAACTCATGCTAGGATCTGTCACTACTGGTATGCCTATTTTAAACCTTTTCATACCCAGCTTATTGATGCCAATTTCCTGCAGATCCTCCCATGTAATATCTCGCACAATGTGAATAGCGTCGTAGCCATTCTCTGCTAGCCTTTTCTGGTACTGAGCGAGTCCAATGGTATTAAGCCATTCACCAATGTCAGCCTAAAACACAGCAACACAGGAATTACAATATTATCTAAACATAAACTCTAGTTTATCTATTAAATTGATGCTTTTCATATCAGAACGGATATGACGAATACTTTTAAGGCTAACTAATTAAAAATCTTACTGGAATGTAGTCTGGAAGCCACTCTGGGATGTTCAGCTTGCTGATCTCAGTGGAGATCTTCTTGCGATGACCTGGCTTAGTCACACCAATGGCTGTGAGATCCTGGCATGATAACATGGATATAGCCAAGGTAAAAGCAGGTCCAGACTTACAGTACATTACTCACACTCTTAACTACAGACCTTTCCTATAAGGTTTACTGTAATTACTGACTGAGTCCAAGTACAGTAGTTACTCAATATTCGTTCAAAAGAATAACAAAAAACAAATCGCAGACTTTAAGGGGGTAATAAAGACACATTACCTCAGGAGTCATTCTGCTAATGGTAGGCACATCGTAACCAGCAGTGAGGAAGTTTGTAGTGTACTGTTCCAGATGAAACTCACGCAGCCACTGGTAGATGGCCTCAGCATCCTGAGGGAAACAGATACACTTTATTCAAACAAACAAGCAACCCTGTAACTATGGGCCTTTTTACACCTGGTCACTTCATGTGTTTTCTCTGATCCGATAGCTATCTGATTTGTGTCAACTGTTCCATTTACATTAGGCCACATAAATGCGTCTCGGGGAATCGGATATCGATCCGATCTTTCTACTCCCGCCCGTAATGCAAATATATTTGACCTCATTTCCGGGGTAATTGAAATGGAACACATTTTGGTGTATGCGGTTTTCAAAATGCAATAAAAAAGAAGACGAAAAAACTTGTTACGACGGTTATGCTACAAAAAAACAGCATTTACATTTATTTGTTTCTGGCGCGAAGCACGACTCGTGAGTCACTTGCGAGTGACGTACTTCCGTTTGGGAGGAGTTTAGCGCTGACGTATGTGGCTTGAACAACCACATTCATTTACACCTGTCCAGTTTTATCTGAAATGCATCCCAGACCACCTCCTGAACTGGTCTGAACGACGGATTTATATCCGTCTTGAAAACGTTTCGGAGGGCATTTAGACCTGGTCTTTTTACCGTCGGATAGCTATCTGATCACAGAAAACGCATGAAGTGACCAGGTGTAAAAAGCCCCTATATGTCCAGTGGATTTAAAAAGACTGCAGTTAGCCTGGCTACGCAAGTGTGTACACCTGTTAACTAGAACATTTTTTTAGGTTTGGGGGTTTAAGAAATGAGCAATTTAGCACATCTTTTGTCATCTTTTTTTATTCCACTCTTCAATAGAAAAATGCTCCAGGTCTACAAATTGCAAGGGGATCTCCTTTTCATAGCATTCTTCAAATACTTTGACTGGGTAATTCCAAAACACTGATATATTTTTTGCTTCAGAAACTATTCCTTTGTTGACTTGGATTTGTGCTTTAGGTTTTAGATTCTGTTCCTTATCATGCTGAAAGTTGAAATGTTCTTCATCTGCCTAACAGAGGCCAGCAAATTTTGGGCCAAAATAGACAGGTATTTGGAGGTATTCATGATACCCCTATTTTGTATATTTTGAGTCCCGGTCCAAGCTGAAGAGAAGCAGTCCGATAGCATGATGCCACCACCACCATGCTTCTCTGTGAGTATAGTGTCTTTAGTCGATAAGGAGCCTTGTTTTGGGGCGAAAAACTTCTTTAAGAATTGTGCCCTAATGGCTCTACCTTGGTCTTACCAGACTTTGGATTGGTGTGGAATTTTTGTTTACATTGATATGTGCCAATGTTTTGCCCTCTCTTCTATCTCAACCATTGCTTTGTTACCTAAAGTGTGCACCTGTTCTGAGTTCTACATACATTCTCACACCTTGTATTTTGATTCATTGTTTACTGGGTTGGACTTTTCTCATATTTTTGTTTTTGAATTATGACATTTACATTTATGGTATTTGGCATACACCCTTATCCAGAGCAACTAAAATTTCATCTCATTTATACACCTGAACAATTGAGGGATAAGGGCCTTGCTCAAGGGCCCATCGATGGCAGCTTGGTAGTCCTGACTTGGTGACACAACGTTCTGATCGGTAGTCCAAGGCCTTGACCCTTTGAGCTACCACTTTGCACATGACACATTGACTTTGTTTTGGCCATGTAGACAGGGTTCTCAACCATCTGTGTGGCTTATTCCTCCAGAATGGACTGCATTGTATGTTAGAAGATTAGAATCTGAAGACTGAAAACAAAGTTATATTTGCAATGTACGAACCCTGCCCTCCAGCTCTGGATGGATAACATGTGGCCTGACAGCTTGGTCACCAGCTCTGGAGCTGTTCTGGTCCGGCCTGCGACCTGGAAGAATCACACACACACACAATTACTACAGCTACCAAATCAATGAGCGAAGAATGCTTTTCACCTCATCATAAACAAGTCTGCTGTTTACATTACATAACACATTACATACATAACACACCATCTGATGACTGTATGCGAGATACAACTTCATACAATGTGATTCATTTCTGTGCCTTAAATACAATCCGCCGTTTTGCTTTTTAGACTTGTTAAGCCATAGGATTTATGGCTAAAGGGGTTGCCAGATCTACAAAAAGCAACTCAATGCATTTCCAAACCATTGAGCACTCAATGGTTAATATATTTTAGTCACATATTCAGTTGCTATATTTTGTGCACCTTTTACACAGCTAATCGATCATATCATCAAATTTTGACACCACTGCTCCAATTCATAAAGATAAATATCTACACTCCTAAATACTGTTTTATAAAAAGTCGGCATTGAAAACACAAATGTAATCTGAAAAAAGTGTCTTTGAAATATCAATTATACATTTTTCATGTAAACTCGTATCCAAGCAGATCAAATGTGATGCAAAATGTGGTCATACTGTACCGATCAAGTCCCAAAATTGTCTCCAATAAAAAAAAAGAAGTTATTCTTTCGATAATCAACGTATTGTATTGCAATCAAACAGACATCTATATATCTTTTATTTTTAATTTATGCCCAGAACGATATGATACAAGGCTAAAAATCAGACCTTAATATATTAAACACAATTTTACACAACGGCTCTTTCACCAAACGTGCACTGAAAAGTCCTATAAGATTTATACACATCGCATCTTACCTTTGTAAAATAAACCAAAATTGAGACTGTTTCTTGATCTCATGCCTGAACTCTAGAACGTCTACAACAGAAAAACATCCTTCAGTCTTCTTTTTTCTTCTTATCAGTATCTCAGGATCTACACAACCCTCTCTCTCTCTCTCTCTCTCTCTCTCTCTCTCATATCTCCTCCCATGCTGGAATCCCACACTGCACGTAAGCCTAGAAAAGCTTAGGAATGACTGACTCCTGTAATTCTGACTTGACTCCCATCTCTTTCTTCGGTTTTATTGCTTTTTTATTACTTTTCTGAGGCAATAAATTGTTTTCTTTCCACATTCCACAAATGCCAGTGAAATCCACGGTGATCCTCCTCTGCAGATCATCACTCGTTTAACAGTATGAGGTTTTCTGTTGTTTTTGAACTGAAAGTTTTATTAGCACTAAAACCGACAGAATTTAAGTGGATGAAAAACATTTCAGTGTATGAGCGCATTATGAAAAACTTGAACTAACCTGCAAGCTCAGGGTTGATGACATCAGAATGCAGGCCATGCTGTTCTAACACTTCACCACCAGAGGGCGAGACCTGCACAAAAACGACAACAAAAACATTCACTGTGGTTGTACTGAGACTAGGCATGACTGGAGTCCACAACCAAGCTAACCCTCTCATCCTGGTGTTAAACACCAGCAGGTGGACTTTTCATCAGCTTATAGTTTTCTCAGATAGTGGAGACCCCTTCCAAAATGTCACCATATCAACAATTACACTTTAAGTCTTTTTGAAACTACGACACTACAATCAGAGCTGCTGTTGTAGTAAATTAATCAGCACCTTCTGACCAGTCATAAATGATACCTTGTTGATGTCCTGTGCAGTGGTGATGGGGTGATGCTGTGCATTGTGGGTAACGTTGCCCTCAGTGCTCTGTCCGCTGCCAGCGCTACGGCTGCTTCCGACACTGCCTGCGCTCCCAACACTGCTTCTGTCTCCTTTGAGAGAGGGAGAGAGAGAGAGAGAGAGAGAGTGAGAGAGAGAGAGTGAGAGAGAGCGTATGTCAGAGGCAGAGAGAGATATACAAGGAGACAGACATACAGAGCAAGAGCCATAAGAGACAAAGAGAGACATACAGAGAGACAGCAAGAGCCATAAGACAAAAAGAGAGACATACAGAGAAAGCGACAGCCATAAGAGACAAAGAGAGACATACAGAGAGACAGCGAGAGGCATAAGACAAAAAGAAAGAGTAAGTCAGAGACAGAGAAAGACATACAAAGAAGAGAGAGCAGAGAGAGCCATAAAAGAGAAAAAGAAGTAGGCACAGACAGAGGGAGACATACAGAAAGATTGAGAGATGTACAGAGGGACAGACAGAGACCAACAGACAGATATAGAGAGTAAGAAATAGTGAAAGACAACAGTCAGCAGAGACAAGACTTCATGCATAAACCTTGCGATTATAGGGGATGAGACAAGGAAGAGACGGCACTACTAATGAGTGAGTACACTGAGGATCACAGGTGAGTCTGACAACTGGTTGACCCGCTCTTAAACACCTTGGAGTTATCATCACGTACACTGGAGTTAGTAGTGCTCACTGCTCACTGTTCTCAAGCATCAGACATGAGAACTGGCCAGACAAGGAAGCGATGAGAACATGGCCACAGGCTGGGGATACAAGGGGAAAGACAGGACAGCTGATGGGGACTCTTACCACTGAAAGAGCTCCTGAGGACCCAAATATCCTCTGGCTCTTTGGTACTAGCTGGAATACACAAGGCACTGGGACTGGTGGGAGGAGAACCTAGCAAACACACACACTTTATAGGGTTCTGAGGGGGTATTTGGGCGAAGTGGATAAACAGCTGGTCAAAAAAAAAAAGGACTTCTGAAGACATGAGGAGTGTAAAATTGTGTGGAACGTTGGGTAGATGGATGTCAACAACGGACTGGTCTGAACAGGTGTCAGGTACCGGGAATGATGTGGCCTGAAAGGTTCTAAAATGTTAATCTAAAACTCATCTAGGTTACAAAGAACCCATGAAGAACAGTGTACTGATATTGGTGAGTTCAAAGACTGATATTAAACAATCATTTATAAATAAATATTCCGTTTTACTTTGTTAGGGGAAGTTAAACCCATTTACAAATCAAGGAGTTATAGAAGACTAAACTGACTTACAGTCGGGTCTATAAGAATCTGGACAATGAGAACTACAACACAAATTATAGTGTAGACCTTCAGTGGAAATCTGTATAAGGGGTATTAAATTGTATAAATCTGTATTAAATTGGTTTCTGTTACGAAATTAGATCATCTCAAAAGCTAGGAACTATCCCGAACAGCTTCGAGATCGAAGAAGAGTTTTCCTAGGTTGGTTTATTGTAATTAGATTTCCTCTGAAAGAAACGTGAGAAAGTGGGAGTTAGTGGAGCGTACTGATGACAGCGTGGGCTGAAGAACACACAGTACCTGGGTGCAGGTTCAGGCCGTTTTGGCGTGGTGAGTTGGGATGAGTGGGTGAATACAGGGTGTACGAGTCGTCGGTGTGGGAGGCGGAGCTCGGGCCGCTGGGGGGCGGAGCTCTGGTTAGAGTGTGATGTCTTTGGTTGGGCAGTGAGGCCTGGCGAGAGAGAAAGCCCCCTGCAGACATAATACATGCAGTGAAAAATTATTAATTTTAACAAGCGGAAACGGGTTTCGTGGTTAGTTCTAAGGGGTTAGATTCAGTGTTTAGTTTTCACATTGTAGCATTTCTATCTGTAGTAGTTTTAATGTTTAGTTTAGTTTCATAGTTTTTTTTTAAATTTCTTAGTGTTTTATTTTTAATGTTTTCGCTAAAAAGATTTTACTTTTAAGTGATTTTTTTATCAAATCAAATTCGAATTTTATTTGTCATACACAATCATACACAGTATGACAAGCAGTAAAGTGCTTTTTATGACTGAATATAAAAATTGCCAAATAACACTAGGTAAATAATAAAAAGCTATATATATATATATATATATAGATATATATATATATATATATCTATATATATATATCTCCAAAGTATAGAGGTGCTATCTGAATACAGTAACGATCTGAATACGGTACAGTGATGTAAATAAGAACATACAATGTTAAATATGTTGTGTTCGAAAGTGCTTTTTATTGATTTCAAGCTTTAAGTGGTTTAATTCTTCTTTGCACTAATTTAAACTACATTGCACTCTTCCAATTTTCTGTCTGTTCATTGTTTACCGAGTTTTTTGTAGTTAGATTTTAGTGCTTTAGAGCTTAAATTCTAAACGCTTTAATTAACGTTCAGTTTTGACAGGTTTTTTTGTCATTCAAAGTTTGCAATTTAGTATTTATTTCAGTCTTTAGAAGTCATATTTTTATATTAAATTTCTAACATTGTTTGGCATTTAGGAATTTTTCAGACTTTGTTTTTAACGTTTTTTAATGTTTTGTTGCTTAACGTCTAACGTCTTTAGTCATTAATGTTTGGTGGTTAGAGTTTAGTGGATCATTTTTGGTATGCAGAAGGTTTATTGTTTAGTGTCCAGTGTTTAGTTAAAATGATTATTGCTTGTGTTTTAACTTGTATAGTGTAACATGCATAGTGTTTAGATTTTAGTCCAGTATATAGTTTTAATAGTAAGGTAGGTTAGTGTTTAGTTATTAGTATATAGTTATAGTGTTTTGTGTTTAGTTTTTAGGTTTAAGTGTTTTTTTTATTGTTTGTTGTATAACCATGTGCTGCATGGTTCAGCAATACTGAGGAAGCTGCTTAATGGACACTGACAATATGACATGACAGACTGCTGATGTTCTCTCTCTCACACACACACAAAATGTCAACAACTCTTCATTTCAGCTCCGATTTTCTACTCAGCCCTTTTCAGCTCAGTTCCGCCAACAGCTGATTATATCCTTGTTAATCCTATTAGAAATCTGTGTGTGTGTGTGTGTGTGTGTGTGTGTGTGTGTGTACACCTATCAGATGTTGCCATGGATTTCTTTTCCTGCTTATAACTTACTTTAAAACTTCTCTTTGAAAAAAGACTGATATAAAGAAATTAAACCGATACGATGTGGAACTGGCTGTTTTTTTTAATTGATTTTAGAACCTTGTCCATTTTCCTACAAAGACTGTTGATGTGTAACTATCCAGTAATTGTGATTTATTCACACAGTGTCAAGTTTTGTTCAAGTTCAAGCAAACCAAAACATCATCATCATCACCATCACCACCAAAACAGAGAAAAGCACTTGCACACACTGAGCATTTCAAATTTATTTTCTGAATTTTTATATTTATGTATTTAAAAAAAAAAAAAAAAAAAAAAAAAAAAAAAAAAAAAAAAAACACTGAACAAAACCTTTAGCAGGCTCTCTAAAGAAGAACAGCTGAGGAACCCATTTTAACGTCACTGCAGTTACACAGAAATAGATTTGTATACATTAGCTGCCACAATGCTGCGCTGTTGCGGCCTTCTCGGTACACTGACCCTGCTGAGTCTTCATTCCTACAGCCACCTTTCACATTGAACCTTCTGTGCTGTAAATCTCAGACTTACCTGATCTCCGGTTTATGACCTCCACGATGGACGGAGGGAAGTATCCCACCCGGTCGATGCCTCTCTGACTGTCATGGATGTGTCCTTTCCAACGTCCGTCTACGTGCTGCTCCAAAACCTAAAACACACCAGCGTAAACCTTGTTAAACGTTAGCATATAATCTTTGTTTGTGGATTCTAGCTGCCTTTCTGTTTCGCTAACTCTTTTTAGGTTACACGAGTTAATTTTTTAAGTCTCACTGCGCGTTAAATATTCAGAACCTGACTCTATGATCTTCTACCGACTGTCATTCCAAAAAGTCTATTGGTTTTTTAGAAACACTGTTTCTAACCTTACAGCTTAACCTCTCGTGTTCCAGTACTGATTTAGCACAGCAGGCTGAGCAAATGAGTCCATTAGCATTCCACAGATGCTCCACAACGTTAAAATTTAGCAGAGAGCGCGTACGTGACAATCAAACCGATACGGCGGTGGACAAATCCTCAGTCTGGGTGCTGATTTTGTGTCAAGGAAAGTAGTCTTTCATGAGTAGTTGCTTGGCAGAGTAACAACGTGAGAAAAAAGACTGAGTCCTTAACTGACTAGTTCAATTTATATGCAGCTGTGATTAAAGTTCAAGCTCACGGTGATGTAAAGAAGCTCCATGCTGTGACTATAAGCGTGAACTACTCATTACAAATCCCACCACATACTGTGCTACAGCACCCTGGCAGAGAATCGAGCTTATGGCAGAATCAGGAAGACATAGGAACAAGGAAACGCTGTTGAAAGTCTAGCACAAAGCTGTCATGCTGTGTAACTAACTGCTTACTGCACACAGTCACCTCACTGCCAAAACGGGAAATCTAGCAAACACACAGGAGCTTGCGATTTTTCAAAACAAGCACAGATTTTCTGCAGAAATCGGGCCGAGACGTGTGATGTCATCATTCAGCTGAAACCTTCCTCCTGTTCACGTGTGTTTTTGGAGTACAGCTCTGATAGAAAGTCATTACATGTGTGTCTTCACTGCTAGGAGTTCACTGAAAGAAGACTCTTGTAATTGTTATGTCAGCAATTCATGTAGTTTTCAACAAAAAAAGCGCAAAAACACACAACTCTGCTTTTTTAAAAGATATTCTCATGATCTCATAAACCCCCCCCATAGGGGGGCACGGTGGCTTAGTGGTTAGCACGTTCGTCTCACACCTCCAGGGTTGGGGGTTCGATTCCCGCCTCCGCCTTGTGTGTGTGGAGTTTGCATGTTCTCCCCGTGCCTCGGGGGTTTCCTCCGGGTACTCCGGTTTCCTCCCCCGGTCCAAAGACATGCATGGTAGGTTGATTGGCATCTCTGGAAATTTGTCCGTAGTGTGTGATTGTGTGAGTGAATGAGAGTGTGTGTGTGCCCTGTGATGGGTTGGCAGTCCGTCCAGGGTGTATCCTGCCTTGATGCCCAATGACGCCTGAGATAGGCACAGGCTCCCCGTGACCCGAGGTAGTTCGGATAAGCGGTAGAAAATGAATGAATGAATGAATGAATGAATATAAATAAATAAATAAATAAAAATCTAGAGGAACTAATAAAGAAACAAACAAGACATGACTATGAACCTTTGTACAACAATTTGCTGAATTTTGTATCAAGGAAACAAAACGTTTCCTTGATCAACTTTCTCATTTACTTTATCAACTGTCATTTACTTCTTTTGCACAGATTAAAAAAATAAATAATATTTAGAAAGAAGCCACAGCAAAATCCATCAAAAAACATCTCAAACTAACATCTGCTATCTGGATTAAAGATGTTATGATTACCTATATTTAAATTAAATTAAAATCTGTATTTTATATTAGTCAGTTTCCAGGCAAACAAAAGCTGGGAATAAGAAACATACTGTTGCTTTTTTTCTTGCCTGAATTTTTTAAGGGTTTTGTCCAACCCTAGCAGTAACATGGCATAAAAGTCTATAAATAAAGTCTATATAGTTTATAGAAGTCTGTATAAAATAAAGAAATGCTCTGACCACTAAACTACATATTCCTGTATGAGCTGTAAACGACTTGTTTTTAGGCTCGCTCTCAAATACTGAACACAAGCAAAGACCATTTTACATGTTTATGGTTATTTAAAGTCAAAACATTTTCGACTGAAACGTAAAGCATTTAAGTATTTAGTGTTTAAATTTGTTCAGTTTCATTTTTTTGTGTTCAGTTTTTTAGGAATCAGAGTTTGTATAGTTTAGTCATTGGTGTTTAATGTTCCGTTTCTAGTGTTTGGTGTTTAGTATTTACTGTTGGGTATTTAAACATTTTTACTCTTTCATTTATAGTGTGTTTGTTAGTATTTATTGTTTTGTTGTTATGGTTTTATGTTTAGGTTGTTGGTCTTTAGTCGTTAGTGTTTGGTGTTTAGCTTTTAGTGCTCTGTTTGGTGTTTAGTGTTTAAACAGATTCTTGTATAAAACAGATTACATACTGTATGTTAACGATTGCTTTAGATTCCTAAACAGTTTATTTAAAGACCCTTAACAAACACTACCAAACAAACAGTAAACATTTTAACATTTCAACAAGTTTTAGTGTTATGTTAATTAAGGTTTAGTTGTTAGTGTTTAGTTTTTTTTTTCGTTTTTTTTATTGTTTAGTTTGCAATTTTGAGCATCTAGTGTTTAATGTTTATTTTTTATCTTGTAGTGTTTAATGTTTATTCATTAGTGTTTATTGTTTGGTTTCTCATTTTTAATGTTTAGTATTTAATGTGTTGGCACTCCGTCCAGGGTGTATCCTGCCTTGATGCCCGATGACGCCTGAGAGCTCCCCGTGACCCGAGGTAGTTCGGATAAGCGGTAGAAAATGAGTGAGCGAGTGAGTGAGTATTTAATGTGTGTTGATGTTCGTTGTTTCAGAATTCTTTTTAGAAATCTTTATTTTTTTGTTTATTGATTTGCTTAGATTTTTGGTGTTTCAGGTTTAGTCTTTATTATTTGGTGTTTGGCTTTTGGTGTAGAATTTCTGGTGTTAGAAAGAGGTAGAAACGTCTTGTGTAAAATGAAAAAAACGTGTGTTTAGTATCGCTCTAAATTCTTTAGCAAAGATCATTTTACATGTTTATTTACAGACAAAAAACTTGACTGAAGCTTGAATTATTTAGTGTTTAAATTTATTCAGTTTTTATTTTTTTAGTGTTCAGGAAACATTTTTAACATTTTAACAAATTTTAGTGTTATGTTATGTTTAGGCAATGTTTATTTTTTAGTGTTTAGTTTTTGTCTATTTTTATTGTTTAAAATGTTTAGTGTTTTTTTTAGTGTTTATTCTTTTGCTTAGATTTTTTGTGTTTCATGTTTAATATTTAGACATTGTTATTTGGTGTTTGGTTTTTAGTGTAGCATTTCTGGTGTGTAGAATGTTATCCGTTTGGTCTTCATAAGCTAGGTGTTTATAAACCTCTTGTGTAAAATGAAGATGTGTGTTTAGTATCACTCTAAAAATGAATTTAAAGTTATGGTCTCTTGATTGTGTTTAATGTTTACAGTTTGTTTTTTTTTGTTTTTTTTTAATAAATTAAAATTGTAATAAATTCCTATTTTTTTACACTGTGTCATTGTAACTGTCACACAAAACGTTTAAGTGTTTAGTTTTTGATGCTTATTTAAAATAAAGTCCTTATTTAATGTTTAGTTTTCAGTCTTCAGTAAATATTTTAGTGTTTAGTTTGTAATCATTTAGAGTTTGGCGTTCCATTTTGTCTTTGGTTTGGTTTTTGGTCATTAATGTTTAATGTTTTGTTTCTTGTGTTTCATTTATACTGTTTGGTGTTTAGCATTGAATGTTTGGTATTTAGGAATTGTTGTCTTTTGTTTTTAGTGTTTGTTAACGTTCCGTTTTTGTCAAGCTTTTAGTGTTTAATTTGTAGTCTTTAGCATTTAGAGCTTGTCAGTATTTGTCATTTATTTTTGGGTCTTTAGTCATTAATATTTAGTGTTTTAGTATTAATGTTTGGTATTTTGGATTTTTCTTTTTTTGGCCTTTGTTTTTAGCGGTCGTTGCTAGGGTTCAGTTGTCATGTTTTTAGTGTTTAGTTTGTAGTCTTCAGCATTCAGATTTTGTTGTTTAGCGTTTTCATTTATTGTTTAATATTTAGTCATTAAAGTTTAATGTTTAGTTTCTATTGTTTCATTTATAGTGTTTTGGTGTTTAATACGTAATGTTGGGTATGTGGTTTTTAGTGTTTGTTGTTTTTTCGTTAGGGTTCAGTTTTTTTTCAAGTTTTTAGTGTTTAGTCACTTCAGCATTAAGAGTTTGGTGTTCAGTGTTATTTTTTATTTATTAGTGTGTAGTTTCTAGTGTTTAGTATTTGATGTTTGGTCTTTAGTACTGTTTAGTGTGTTTTTTAATACATTTATTGTTTTGTTGTAAAGGTTTTATGACAAAAACTAGACTGCACACTTTTCGTTTTTACTCCCTTTTTTTTTTTTTTTCTCGCTAGACCCTTTATAAACATTGTCTGACAGCTAGTTGGCATAAATATCCAAACTCACAAACACAAAGTCACGCACACAGACACATAAAAGCCCGCACCCACAGCTTGCCATGTGTTTAGAGCAGCGCCTCGGGGCACACGTTTCCAACGCTGCTCGTGAAGAACAAAACAAGCCCGAGGGCTGAGGAGAAAAGAAAAGTTCCAAAGAGAAAGAAAGGGGGAAAAAAAACAAGCGAGCACGACAGCGTGTCTGTTGTTCAGTGTTCGCCAAGTCCCAATCACTCCACTCGCCCATCACAGTGATTGAGAGAAGCCTGTTGCGACATGCGCGACCACAGGTCTCCAACCCACACAGCTGGTGTTACTTTTCTTTCCTTTACGTCCTACTCAATAACCTTCTGCAAGCGCAGTATGTAGGGTGCAGTTCAAAACACCGCCATCAATCACACGGCTTGTTGAAAGTGCCACCGTTGGTCGTTATTTAGATGCAGGATTTTGATTTGTCATGTACAAGGTTATATACAGTATACAACTTAGAGTAAAATGAAAACAAGGCTACAATAAACTCCCTACACTGCATATAACCAGGCTACATTTAAAGTTAATAATAAAATGAAGATGTAACAGAAATACGATGTGTGTAAAATATAGTGGAACATGAGGTGTAATTATTTTTTATTTAAAAACAGCGCAGAATGGAAAGTAAAGTCTTAAAAATTCAGAGCTCTGTCATAATAGTAAAAGTCTAGTGAGCAGAATGACAGCAGAGATTAAAAATCTTCATGGACTCATGGACTAAAAGATCTCTGTTTTGAGGAGTTTGAGGGCCTAAAAGAAAATGCTCCTCCGTTTTAGCCATCAAACGTCCATGAATGTGTGGAATGAACAACTGTCACGTAACGTAATGTAACGTAACGTCACGGCTCTTGTTTCTCTGCGGCCAGCAAACATGGCTGCCACGAACTCCCAGCATTCACCGGCACTCCAACGTTTTCAGTTACGCAGACTTTTAATTATGTGCGCCTGTTTCTTATTATGTGTGTTTGTCTATTATGTGAAAAGCTCTGTTCCTTTTTCAAATCACATCCATTAGATTTTATTTCTATGCTGCTTTTAACAATGCACATTATCTCAAAGCAGCTTTACAGAATATAAAATGTTTTTGTAAATGTATTTGAATTTATCCCTATTTATCCCTAATGAGCAAGCCTGAGGCGACTGTGGCAAGGAAAAACACCTTTAGATGTTATGAGGAAGAACAGATCCAGACAAAAGGGAACCTCATTCTCATATGGATGACACCAGAGATTGTGAATATAAATTATTATAAACCCCGGAGAGTGTGATTATAAATATTTTCCTTTCTACAGTCAGTGGAGTTGAATAACCAGGAGCTCCTGAACAACTCATAAATTAGCTCATCATCTGAGTTCATTACAGATTCACACCAATTCCTCCGTGATAAAGCCTTCAAATATACAATGACGGAGATACAGTGTGTAGAATGATATATGTTCCTTTCATCCATGATGTTAGTAAGCTTTGGCTTTTTTTCTGTGATTTGGTGTCTTTTGGAAAGTTTTTAGACTTTCAGACTTTGACCCTGACCATTTAATGCTCAAATCCCAGAACTACCAGTCTGCGAATACTGGGCTTTTGGGCAAGGCTACTAGCCCTCAAACCTCAACTGCTCAGTTATATGAAAATGTAGATGAAATGTAAGTCTCTCTGGATAAACACGTCGGCCATATGGTATAAATGTGTGTTTGTTTTGGATTATCCTCTGTGCCCGCTTATATGTTCCAATATTTTTTGCACATTCCAATACTTTTGACTGTTCTTGTTCTTGTGCACTTTTTTTAATTGTGACTTTCAATTAATCTTCCAGCCTTGGGTTTACATCAAGCCCCTGTGAGTCTGCTTCAGGACAACTACAAACAGGTAACGTTCTGACGACATCCGGTGGCAAATAAAACTGTGCTGTTGGAGATAATGGTACCAGCCCCTGGAGTTGATTCATTTCTAACATCACATCCAGAAGATTTTTATTTCTCTTACACCACAGTGGTTTAGTATTTGTTAAAGAACGACATCTTTGTAGTTATGTTTAATGCTGATCCCTAAAACTAGTCCGTTCCTGAAGTGTTACCGAGAACCCACAGATCCGTCCATCGTTTGGTGACAAACTCATAGCTACGCTGGAGACTCCTTCTATGAATGCTGAATACATTTTTGGAGGATGAGGTATCCTAGTGGTTAAGTTGTTGTACTACATATTGGATCCCAGGTCCACCAAGCTACCACTGCTGGGCCCTCAGTTGCTCAGTTGTCACAGCTAAGTCGCTCTGGATGAGGGCCTTCAGTGTCAACACTTTACAATGATCATTTCTAAAGCGATAAATGTTACACTTCCCATCGTGTAACAGACTTCAGGACAGGAATCCTTTTGTTTCCTGTCTTGTTAACGTCAGGTTATTTCTCAACAACTGAACTGAACTGTACTGAGCACAACATACACACGCACATCATCTGTATGGACTGCACAGACCTACACCGAACACACACACTTCTAATATACACCCATCAACTTGTTTACATGCTGCTTACATTCATTAAACTGTTTACATGCTGTTTTGCACACTTTTTTTTTTTTTTACTTTTTTGCTCTTTGCACACACTGTCTAACATTGCAGTCGTTTTGCACATACTGAACAATATTTCAGTCGTTTTGCACATACTGTACAATATCTCAGTTGTTTGCTGTTTTTGCACAAATCCTATACACTATCTCAGGGAACCTGCTGCTAAGAGTCTGTGTTCATTCTAGTATTACTGCATGCAATATTGTCTGAACTTACAGTATTTACGCTGGTCGGCGCCGTTTCTGTTTATTGTCTTTTGTGTATTGTCTTTTTTGTGTTTTTTTTATTGTCTTGTAACTTTTCGTCTGCACTGTCTTTTGTCCTGCACTGTCTTGTTTGTCTTGTCCCACACTGTTTGCACCAGGTTGCACAGATGCACTTTATGTATCTAGGACTAACTTACTAAGTCCTTAGCCATGTCTGTATGTTATGTAGCACCTTGGTCCTGGAGAAACGTCTCATTTCACTGTGTACTGCAACAGCTATATACGGTTGTAATGACGATAAAAGCTACTTGACTTGACTTGAAGTGAAACTGTCAGTGATAACAGGACATCATGTGTTTTACAGACATGCCACACCACTGAACGTATGTACACATAGATTAAAAAAAAACAAAAACACTTTTGTCAACTTTTCAGTTGACAATTTGCTGTGGTATAAAAGAAAAGAGGGAAAAAAAAAACAAAACACACACTTCATGACGTGTTATTGGCTTAGAACAGCACACTTTATATGTCTATTGAGATGTGGAAGGCTTTGAGCCACATGATGTCAGAAGGATAATTTGGAGATAAAAAGCAGAAAAAAAAAATGTTTGCTGCTGAAATTTATTCGGCGCTTACCATGATGACGTCTCCGGCCCGTATGTTCAGAGCTGTAGGGTCGTGGAGGTTCCAGTAGTCTTTCAGTGCTCTGACCTGCATTGCTCCCGAGGCTTCTAACACACACACACACACACACCATTAAAGGCCCCATATAGATTCCAATAGATGTTATTCTAAATGATTAGCTGCTGCAAATTCAGCAATATTTTGAGCAAAACAAATAGTTTTCATTGCAAATGTTGATGGATTGCACTGCCTTCGTTTTCTTGTTACTACACCACCAATATTTAAACACGGTAAGTGTTTGTGCCTGGGGCATTAACACAGGGCTCTTTGTAAAAGCCCTGTGGGGATTAAAGAGGTAAATTAGAGCATCAGCTTCAATAACACACTGAATGAATGATGGGAGGCAAATGATTGAAATTCTTCCACACAATCTTTTTTTTTTTTTTTTTTTTTAAATACATTATAGTTCCGAGGTAATGAGTTGAAGGTTGTGGTTGTAGAAGTCGTGTGTTACTGTGACAAAAATCTGTTGAAAATACAGCTGAACTAGCGGCACTAATTGAAATGACCATGTGGGCGTGGCCTAATATTTATTCTTAGGGTCCCATTCGATTATTCAACTGGGAAAAAAAAAAAACAAGTGCGGAATGTTGCATTTCATGCGCTAAACCAGTGTTACTCATTGCACGGCTCGCGAGCCTCCTGCGGCTCGCCAAGCTTTAATATGCGGCTCGCATGGCAGTAAATAATACGATGATATGATCATGTGGTTAAAATTTAGTTTTCATTTAAATAACATTAAAAACAATCAGGGAAGCATAGAAAAACGAATGTGCTCTATTACAAATAATAATGTATATTTATATATATTATTTGACTCGTCACTGACTCACTGCGTTCTGCGCAATAGCCAGTTTTTTGCGTCCTGCCAGAAGCTAGTTTGTGTTTCATGCTAGTTAACAACTTGTGTTTACTGTACACACGGACTAAAAAAATGGATCGATTTCTTATCAAACAATCCCGCGCACAAAATGAACAGCAACAAAGCAATGTGACAGTGACAAAAGAGGTAACTGATGGGGAGCATGCGTCATCCGCAACTCGAGTAATTATTGTATTGCAATATTGTACATTGTATTTAAGCAGATAAGCTATTTAAGACTGAATAACTTGGCATACTTTGCGGTGAAAGTGGCTCTCCTATTGACTTTGTCCTATCAGTGTGGCTCACATGAAAAAAATAGTGAAGACCACTGCGCTAAACACTTGCACTTTTCTTACGTAGTGGAAAGGGGCGGGGCTACCAGGTCGCTGATGCTGGATGAGAAAATGTTTTCAAGATGGCCGACGACACTCCGATGGATGAAACCATCTGACTGGGAAACGGCTTATACATCCGGGTAGTTAAAAAAAGTCAATTAGCCGTCCAATCGAGAGGATACGATGGTTCTAACATTCATACTCTAGACACTAGGGTACATCGAGTATAGTGTAAGTGTGTGCAGTGTGTCATTTGGGTGAAGTCTGAGTCCATAATCTGAGCACATAATATAGACTGAATTGCAGATTTTTACATTCACTCGCTACATCATTGACTCAGAACTGCACTTATGAATAGATTAGAATGTTGTATTGTTCCTCTACTGCAAATTACCTAAGAAAATTCACATTTATAAAAAAATGATGCCAAGATTGTGAAAATGCAGGAATCTGCAACTAAGTGACAGACTGGAGCCAGCAGCCAATCAGAGGCTAGAGACAGAAAGAAACAGGAAGCGTGAAGCCTCTGACCTCGGAGCAGTTGTTTGATGTCTTTGCTGGCGTGCGACGTGGTGAACTGGTTCACGATGTCCAGGGCCGTTTGGTTATACGTGTTCCTGATGTTCACGTCAATTCCAGCCTACAGAATAAGATCATGAACAGCCAGAGTTGTGCAATTATGGTTTAAAATTGGTTCAATTAGGTTCTCTTCAGTGAATGAACGTCTCCGTTTGATAACGTCACAATTCTTACGTCCAGTAGCAGCTTGACGATGTCGGTTTTGCCGTAGAGCGCCGCCTCGTGAAGCGCCGTTCCAGCCTTTGTGGTTCTGTTGATATCGATTCCCGCTTTCAAGAGCAGCCTTGTGAGAGTTGTGAGAGATCACAAAATAAGATCAGCATTTTATTCTTTTTAGCGCACAGGCTTTTCTTTTTTGCATGCTTTTGGCATGTAGCGTGTAACCTGAGCTTGTTTCTCTGGGAAATGACTCGACCGCGGAATATTTGTAAAAGGAAGTACGCCTTGATTATCGCTAATGAACTCTGCTGTGGGTTCTGACACACAACTCCCTATCCCATGTCGTCTCGTATCTTAATTCAATTTCAAATAAACAGCTGAGGACCAGCACGTATGCCCACACACACACACACACACACACACACACACACACACAAACAATAACTCCAAGGGAAGGGACGTGTAGACACATGGATATAATTACGTACAGGTCTCAGGTATCAGAGATGTTCAGTGTGTGTTACACATCTACACAGCTGTGTGGAGAGTGAGAAGTAAAAAAGAAATAAAAAGAGCCAGGAACGAAAAATTAGACCTCGTGAAACTCCCACACCAGCAAATATGTTCCTAATCCAGAGGAGTACCAACGTTCTGCTCCAAACATTCCAGCTGTGTTCATCTGCAGTATGGCATCAGATACACGGTCTCCAGGCAGACAGCTGCTAATCAACTAATCTTTAAGGAAACTTTACTAAAAATTGCTCAGCTAGCAGGAAAAAAAAAACATTTGAAGCTCCGAACACTCAGAAGCACGCCATATAGATTTCCATATAATTCATAATGTCTAAATTTCTTTGCATATTAAATCGTTTCTTAATGAGCATCAGCGTCAACATTATTCATTTTGACACTATAAAGTCAATTTTTTTTTTTTTGGCTAAATCATCGTTTATTTTCGTCTTTGACCATTTTCAGCCCAATAGAAATTCATTCATTCATTTTCTACCGCTTATCTCAGGCGTCATTGGGCATCAAGGCAGGATACACCCTGGACGGAGTGCCAACCCATCACAGGGCACACACACACTCTCATTCACTCACACAATCACACACTACGGACAATCTTCCAGAGATGCCAATCAACCTACCATGCATGTCTTTGGACCGGGGGAGGAAACCGGAGTACCCGGAGGAAACCCCCGAGGCACAGGGAGAACATGTAAACTCCACACACACAAGGTGGAGGTGGGAATCGAACCCCCAACCCTGGAGGTGTGAGGTGAACGTGCTAACCACTAAGCCACCGTGCTCCCTCAATAGAAATTCTTTCACATTAATAAATTCAAAACATTACTTAACAACTATTCGCCTTGACAGGAAGTGAAGGAGCCAACACTGTAGACTCAGTGGAAAGGGGGCGGGGCTACAATTGTTTAAAGCATAATTTCTGGTCTCTGACTAGGAGCAACATAAATAAAACGCCGCTTCACCTGGGAATTCCTACTCTGGATCTCTGGACGCTCGTCTCAGCTCAGTAAGTCACTTAAGGTGTACTGAACTGAAAAAAAAAAAAGCAGTGGACCTGGGAACTGAACTCACGACCTTCCGATCATTAGTCCGACTCCTTAACCACAAGGCTACCACGTCCCCACATGATTATAGACATGTCTAGGAGTTTAAAAGAGGAATCCTGGGTTTGAGATTTCAGCAAAAAAAAAGATAATAAAATAAAAAAGAAATTGGGGCAAAAAAAAAAAAAAAAAACGCAGCTAAATCAATCACAAAAACACTGAGAGCCAGCGTTGAGCTCTTGAGAAAAGCCGTCAGCTAGATGTAACAGCACCATGATTATGCACTAAATCTCTGCAAAAAAGAAATGAAATGCAAATGTAAGCATGTCTTCCTCTAAGCAGAGCTCTGCTGATTCAGTACAACGCTTTAAATGCTGAAGATTTCTGAGCCCGAGCCTGCTCTCAAACTCCGCACTGCTTTCTGAACGGATTAAAGACATTCAGGGGAAAGAAAAAAAAAAAAGAAAAAGCATTTAAAAACCCACATTAGGACTATTTGTTCCACAGAGATTGGTGTTTTGCTTCGTTTCAGATGTTCAGTGGTTTGATGTAGAAAAGGAAGCAGACAAAAAAAAAAGAGGTGGTGTTGATATTATCCATAAATTTCCATGTTTATCCATTGGAATTCCAAGAAAGTAGTTCAGAATGATGCTTTTTATTATTATTATTATTATTATTATTATTATTACGTTGTCTCTCATTCGTGAAGCGCCGTTGCAGCTTTGCCGGGTCTGTTGATATCGGCTGAGCTTTGAGAAGCGAGGAAAGGCGGGAATGGGAGATGGGGGATGGTTAAAGCGTTTGGGAATGTGGGAATGAGCTTTCATAAAAGGAAAGCAGTGGAGCAGTGTGACGGCGGAGCAGCTGACTGGCCGGAGAAAGCCAATCTGTCTTCACTCCTACACCATGTCAACACTCCTAGACATATCCCACACAGTGTTGATGAGAATGGTCCAACACACACACACGCAGATATATACACACAGAATGAATTCAGTCAACTGTGTGCTCAATCAACACTCCCCTGTCTCAACACTTCACTTCCTTTACAAACACACGTCTGACATGAACAAGAGGACTACACACACCTGCGTTTAAAAAAGACTCTCAAACACACTCACACACACATACACACATCGTGATGAGGCACACAGAGGAAACTGGGTAAAGAAAGTGAAGGAAGAAGAAGAAGAAAAAGACCTGATGATGTCTTTGTGGCCGTTGCGGGCAGCAAGGTGCAGGGGGGTGTTGTCTCTCCCGTTGCCCTCCAGAAGAGCCACCACCATGTTACTGTTCAACAGGAGCTGCACCACCTGAAACACACACACACACACACAAATTAAACAACAAACAGAAATTTCAATAAACAAACTTTTCAGGACTGGACTCGAAATCTTCTGAGGTTTAAATTTTAATAATGTTTAAAAATCAGTTATTGTAAAATTCCTACGAGTCCTTATGATATCAGTAAACAAAGTCATCCTTTAGTGAACTACATTCCAATTACACTTGTCATAATTATCTTCATTTTATTTCAAACACCAAAATGCTCATAAAAAAAAAAACATTAATAATTCATCTTTTTTTTGGGTGTATACATTTTAGCGCTTTCAAAGAATTTCAATTTCAAAGAATACTAAATACTCTAAATAAACCAAATGGCCTTAAAAAAAAAACTTTTTCTTGAACATTTCTTTAAGCGTCATCGATTCCTAATTATACAGTCGACCGTTTTGCTTCTAAAATCGGCTGAGCCACGCTGTAAGCTGTTGTTATCCTCCCTCCATGCACGCATGTCCACATCACAATGACTCAATACTGTATTAACACATCGGGTTTTAAACCAATAAACCTGAAGCCATTGTTCTGTCTATAGAATACACTAATCTTTGCCTGCTATGTTGCTTAGCAACCTGAAAACTACAGTGTGTGCTGGAAGCATTGACGCATTGTTTATTGGGAAAATTGTTAAACCCCAAGGTTTTATTTTAACAACACACTTAGCCATGATACGACCGCTGTAACACACGCCCTTTACACTCTTAAAAATGTTGAACCCTTGAGGTTTATTTTGGTTCTCTCTGTGGTGGAAGCCTTGAAGTTTCTCTGAAGAAACCTACAATAAAATGTTCTCAGATCCAGAAGGAATCCAATTAACCCTAAAAGAACCCTTGAGGAACCTTTTTTTTTAAGAAAAAGAATGGATAAATTGTGTTGTGTGATACAATCTCCAAATTATTTTACTCTCACTCACTCACTCACTCATATTCTACCGCTTATCCGAACTACCTCGGGTCACGGGGAGCCTGTGCCAAGCGTCATCGGGCATCGAGGCAGGATACACCCTGGACGGAGTGCCAACCCATCGCAGGGCACACACACACACTCTCATTCACTCACGCACTCACACACTACAGACAATTTTCCAGAGATGCCAATAAACCTACCATGCATGTCTTTGGACCAGGGGAGGAAACCGGAGTACCCGGAGGAAACCCCCGAGGCACGGGGAGAACATGCAAACTCCACACACACAAGGCAGAGACGGGAATCGAACCCCCAACCCTGGAGATGTGAGGCGAACGTGCTAACCACTAAGCCACCGTGCCCCCAGATTATTTTAAATATTTTTCATCTGGAACTTGTTGAAACGTTAACAGTCTTGCTTCCACACTCATAACAGGTTCTTTAAGGGTTCTCTGACGGTTCCCCAACTCGTTCCTCTCCATAATGCATGTTCAGCGTAGAACCTTTATCAGGATTAAAGAGCAAAACTTCATCAAATTGTACTGATGTAGTTAATGATGTGTGTGTGACCCCGAACCATCGGGTTCTTCGGTTCGCCTGAATTGTGTTACGTTTCAGCTGGTACGAAGCTTCCAACAGAGTCTGCATCGGGGTGCACAAAAAAAAACAGACCCTCAGACTTCCTCTGTGTAGCATGTATATTCCCTAGAGCGAAAGATTAAACAGAAATAGAACTAGCCTACCCAGGCAAATCTAGATTAAAATGAAATAAAGACTTCAAACCGCAGCTTATACACAAGAAGAGCAGTGAAAGCCTCAGTGAAAGCCTTTCACATGCCGTCAGGCCTCCGCAGACAGCTGCTGTAACCACTTAACTGAAACTTCCCGACCTCGGATTACACAATGCAGTGAATCTGTACTGAAATATCGCGCATGCAAAGTATTCAGGCTTCATTTCCCCAGCAGCTGGTGGCTGATATGGATATATATCATAATGAAATCATGTGAGAGCATTACTCTGGATGTGTTACGCTAGATAATGACAGGTTTTTTGTTTTTTTTTTTAAAAACAAAGTTGTTTACTTGCTGTTTAAGGGACAAAAACAAAGGAAAATGAGAGAAACTTGTAACTAGTATTCATTCATTCATTCATTCTACCCCTTATCCGAACTATCGCAGGCTTCATTGGGCATCAAGGCAGGACACACCCTGGACGAAGTGCCAACCCATCACAGGGCACACACACACTCATTCACTCACGCAATCACAATTTTCCAGAGATGCCAATCAACCTACCATGTATGTCTTTGGACCGGGGGAGGAAACCGGAGTACCCGGAGGAAACCCCCGAGGCACGGGGAGAACATGCAAACTCCACACACACAAGGTGGAGGTGGGAATCGAACCCCCAACCCTGGAGGTGTGAGGCTAACGTGCTAACCACTAAGCCACCGTGCCCCCCTTTTAGAAACCATTTTCATGTTAAAAGTATTGCTTATTTAAAACGTTTAATTAAATGCAACCACATAAATACTGTATACTAAACTTTTGGGGAAAAGAATCTTCAATAGTAATAATACATGTCATACATGTCATTCCTGACGTTCCCAGATATTATATTTTGGATATTTATGGTTCATCCCACAGAAAGGGAACTGCTTGGTTCCTACATAGAGGAACTCTGAAAGGGTCTAGGTTTAATTCTCTTTGCTTAAATTACTTAACATACCTTTAGCCTGCCGAACTCACAGGCCAGGTCCAGTGGGGTCTTCTTGGCCTTGTTGACCGTACAGGCGTTGGACTGGTGCTGGAGAAGCATCTCGGACTAGGCATAGAGACGGACAGGGAAAAAAAAAAAACGACATTTAGCAGAGGATCTTTCACAACACGCATCAGGTTTCTACGATCACACGGTGAAAGATGTCCTGCTGAAATGTCCTTTGGCAAAAAAAAAAAAAATACATTGATTCTTTCTTTCAGAGATGTATGCCGACATATTGTGATCAGCGTATCATCTTACACGCTTTGTGAGAAAGTCCGGCACTCGGGAGAAAGCTAACACTCGGGGTGTTTTGTATGTGAAGCAGCCATTGTACACCTAGTTTTGGGTGCTAGTTCAAAAAGCTATTGTTCAGAAACAATGACCAGTAGCGTAACGCCATCAGGACTGAGGACATTTCTTAAGCCTTGAGCATGTGAGGACATGTCTCATTTTCCATTTTGTTTTCTCTTCCTCCTTCACCACAGGCTACAACAACCATCTTTACTCTTTGCTGTTTCGTGTCTCCTAAAAAAAAATAAAAAGCTACACCGTTGTCCTCAAGATGTAATCCGTCATCTTTATAAGCCAAGATAGGAAAAACCCCACTGCATAAACAACATGACTTACTTTTTCTATGTGTACAAATTTCCACCACAATGCAGCTGAAGGCTTGATGGAGTTAGACACAAACGATAACTTTCCTTTAATACATGTAACTATAAAAATATAAAAAAAGTATGACCTGTTGTTCATTATTAAATTTAACATCTGTACAATAATCACTAACAAATTGCTGTGGTATAAGAAAAAAACTTTAAATCATGATTTTATTGGAAAATAATGAACAGGGTGGGAACAATAACTGATTTGTGATGAGCTACATCACACCACACCATCACTGATGATTCTGATATACAACACTGGGTCATGGAGTGTAACTTATTACATACGTGATTGTAATGTGGCGTTATAAGATGATCCTTCCTTAGGAAAAAAAAAAAAAAAAAAGTGTATTATTTTGATCATGTTTAAGTGTAGTTTCTTTAAGCATAAACAAAATTCAGCTGGTATTAGACATCTGGTCATCTACGCCCTACATCTCGTGTAATCCAACTCAACTCATCACCAAGTGTCAATCAAACGAGCCACAACGAGGCTATGATGTAACCATGATCTAGGGGCGTGGCTTATTTCATTGACATCTGGTCAAAATGTGTCATAGCAGCAGAAATTTATGTTTCTCTTTGAATCGAAAACTAATAATACACTTAATTTGCAAGCGTAAAATGACAAAACCTTGAATTAAATGAAGATGCTGGGAATAATTTTGTTTACTCCTCCTGCAGTAACTTCTCATCGTGCAGCTTTAATCGAGTCTTCTTGTCCCTTCATTACCGTTGGACACTTCGAGTGCAGCACTTACCACTTCGTAGTGTCCGTACTGAGCAGCCAGGTGCAGAGGAATTTGTCCGTCCTGTGACGCTCCGTTAACAGACGCTCCAGCTCTCAGCAGCATCAGCACAGAATCAGCCTTTCCCTGCCAGGAAGCGTAGTGGAGCGGTCGCATTCCTACGACGAGCATACGGCATGTTAGATCTCCGGAAACATCCGTCCCAATTCTAATTTTAAGTCCTGAGCACTGGCACTGACCGTATATGATAAATGTATTATTTATATACCTTATTATTGCATAATGCACCATCCGTGTTTATACATCTCAGTTTGTAGTTTAACAATTCTATTGTTAAATCACTATTTATTTATACACATAGTATTGTTTGCAATTCTGGTTATATGCTAATTGCATTCAATTGGCCCTGTACTTGTTCTCTGTGCAATGGCAATAATACTGAATTGAATCAAATCTAATCTAATTGACCTGATATCTTAATAGTGACTATACAAGAGTCTATTGTTTAGCTGTATGAATCATTACGCATACTGTAACTCATAAGACTTGTCTTATTTAACCTCAATTAAGTTTCACCAACAAAGTGAACAAACCGATGGATGGATGGATGGATGGATGGAGGGATGGATGGAAGGATGGATGGAGGGATGGATGGATGATTTATCAATCCCACAGGAAATTCAAGCATACAATAGCAACAAATAGAGAATCACAATCACAGCCACCACCACCCCGCTATCCAAACATGTGCAAATGAGGTCATTTTTCTTGTGTATTATGATTTGTTGTTTCAGTATACAGGGAGTGCAGAATTATTAGGCAAATGAGTATTTTGACCACATCATCCTCTTTATGCATGTTGTCTTACTCCAAGCTGTATAGGCTCGAAAGCCTACAACCAATTAAGCATATTAGGTGATGTGCATCTCTGTAATGAGAAGGGGTGTGGTCTAATGACATCTACACCCTATATCAGGTGTGCATAATTATTAGGCAACTTCCTTTCCTTTGGCAAAATGGGTCAAAAGAAGGACTTGACAGGCTCCGAAAAGTCAAAAATAGTGAGATATCTTGCAGAGGGATGCAGCACTCTTAAAATTGCCAAGCTTCTGAAGCGTGATCATCGAACAATCAAGCGTTTCATTCAAAATAGTCAACAGGGTCGCAAGAAGCGTGTGGAAAAACCAAGGCGCAAAATAACTGCCCATGAACTGAGAAAAGTCAAGCGTGCAGCTGCCAAGATGCCACTTGCCACCAGTTTTGCCATATTTCAGAGCTGCAACATCACTGGAGTGCCCAAAAGCACAAGGTGTGCAATACTCAGAGACATGGCCAAGGTAAGAAAGGCTGAAAAACGACCACCACTGAACAAGACACACAAGCTGAAACGTCAAGACTGGGCCAAGAAATATCTGAAGACTGATTTTTCTAAGGTTTTATGGACTGATGAAATGAGAGTGAGTCTTGATGGGCCAGATGGATGGGCTCGTGGTTGGATCGGTAAAGGGCAGAGAGCTCCAGTCCGACTGAGACGCCAGCAAGGTGGAGGTGGAGTACTGGTTTGGGCTGGTATCATCAAAGATGAGCTTGTGGGGCCTTTTCGGGTTGAGGATGGGGTCAAGCTCAACTCCCAGTCCTACTGCCAGTTTCTGGAAGACACCTTCTTCAAGCAGTGGTACAGGAAGAAGTCTGCATCCTTCAAGAAAAACATGATTTTCATGCAGGACAATGCTCCATCACACGCGTCCAAGTACTCCACAGCGTGGCTGGCAAGAAAGGGTCTAAAAGAAGAAAAACTAATGACATGGCCTCCTTGTTCACCTGATCTGAACCCCATAGAGAACCTGTGGTCCATCATCAAATGTGAGATTTACAAGGAGGGAAAACAGTACACCTCTCTGAAGAGTGTCTGGGAGGCTGTGGTTGCTGCTGCACGCAATGTTGACGGTGAACAGATCAAAACACTGACAGAATCCATGGATGGCAGGCTTTTGAGTGTCCTTGCAAAGAAAGGTGGCTATATTGGTCACTGATTTGTTTTTGTTTTGTTTTTGAATGTCAGAAATGTATATTAGTGAATGTTGAGATGTAATATTGGTTTCACTGGTGAAAATAAATAATTGAAATGGGTATATATTTGTTTTTTGTTAAGTTGCCTAATAATTATGCACAGTAATAGTCACCTGCACACACAGATATCCTCCTAAAATAGCTAAAACTACAAACAAACTAAAAACTACTTCCAAAAATATTCAGCTTTGCTATTAATGAGTTTTTTGGGTTCATTGAGAACATGGTTGTTGTTCAATAATAAAATTAATCCTCAAAAATACAACTTCCCTAATAATTCTGCACTCCCTGTATGTGATGAGCTCTGCTTACATTTAGGCCACGTTCACACTGCAGGTAAAAGTGGCCCAAATCTGATTTTTTTTGGGGTCAAGTGACCAGGTCAGACTTCTTCAGGAGTAGTGTAAACACTCAAATCTAGCCCAGATCTGATTTTTTCAAATCAGATTCAGACCACTTCCATATGTGGTCCTGAATCAGACCAAATCTGATTTTTTTCCAATGTGGCCGCGGTGTGAACAATTTTCAGATTTGATGCGACTTTTACGTCAATCTACATCGACATTCGTCACAATTATGCGCCGGCGAGTACGCACACAAACGTGACTACGCCTACGCCAACTTTAGCGCAACGGCGTGCTGCGTGTGACGTCATTGTTATTGTTCGTTTGCGCATGCGGGTCAGTTCGAAACAGCAAACAGTTCACACTGGTATCTGATATAGGCCACATTTTAAAAGGTAATGTGAACAGCCAAACAAAAAAATCAGATCTGAGAAAAATATCCGAATTGAGCATTAAGACTTGCAGTGTGAACGCGGCTATAGTTTTGTTTTTGTACCTCTGTTTACTTTACCATGTGATTTTGTCCTGTCTCCTGTACTGTACTGTCGTCTTCACCTGTACGGTGTTTCAACTTGATCAGTTTAGTTATTTCTACCCTGCTGTTATTTCTACCCTGCATTTTGTTTATATTTACAGTATTTGGCAGATGTCCTTATCCAGAGCAACAGACAACGGTTCTTTTAAGTCTCGATTGATGAATACATTAACAAGGTTAAAGACTTAGGATACCATCAACCTAAAACTGTTCAGTTTGGGTTTTTTTTTTAATATACACATACAAAAAACAGGAAAAAGAGCTGGTTCAAGTGTTTCAGTAAGTGGAAGGTCTTCACCCATAGTTTGTGTGATAGGAAAATATCAGCGAGAATCAAAGGGAAGGTGTACAGGATGGTGGTGAGAACGGCCATGCTGTATGGTTTAGAGACAGTGTCACTGAAGAAGAGACAGGAGTCAGAGCTAGAGGTAGCTGAGCTGAAGATGTTGAGGTTCTCTTTGGGAGTGACAAGATTGGACAGGATTAGGAACGAGTACATCAGAGGGACAGCTCATGTTGGACGTTTGGGGGACAAAGTTATGGAGGCCAGATTAAGATGGTTTGGGCATGTTCAGAGGAGGGAGAGTGAGTATATTGGTAGGAGAATGTTGGACATGGAGCTGCCAGGCAGGAGGCAAAGAGGAAGGCCAAAGAGGAGGTATATGGATGTAATTAATGAGGATATGAAGCTAGTGGGTGCAAGTGTTGAGGATGTAGAAGATAGGGATAGGCGGAGAGAGATGATTCGCTGTGGCGACCCCTGAAGGGAAAAGCCAAAAGAAGAAGAAGAAGAAGAAGAAGAAGAAGTGACTCTAGAGAAAGTTAATTCCACCACCTCGGTGCCAGAACATAGAAGATTCGATGTATATCAACCTCTTACTCAGAGGTGGTAGGACAGTCGAGCAGTGCTGGTAGATCTGAGGGAGCGAGATACAGTGCAAGGAGTGATAAGAGCTTTGAGGTAAGAGGGAGCTGGTCCATTTTTGGCTTTGTAGGCAAGCATCAGTGTTTTGTTTCTGATTCATGCAGCTATCGGAAGCCAGTAGAGGGATCGTAGAGGTGGGAAGTTGTGTGAGAACTTGGGCAGGTTGAAAACACGTCCTGCAGCTGCATTTTGGATCATTTCCAGAGGACATATTGCGTTCATAGGAAGACCTGACAGCAGCGAGATGCAGTAGTCCAGTCTTAAAATGACAAGAGACTGAACAAATACCCGGGCAGCCTCTGTGGACAAAAAGGGCCGAATCCTTCTGATGTTGTAGAGAAGAATCTGACATGAGCGAGTCACATTAGCAGCATGCGAGGAAAAGGACAGTTGATTGTTAGAGGTTACCCCAAGGTTGCGAGATGTGACCAAAGGGAAGATCAGATTGTTGCGTAGGGATATTGAAAGATCAAGACCTGGAGATGAATCACAAGGGATGATCAGCAGTTCAGTCGTTCTAACTTACGAACTCTGAAGAAGTTTCCTGGATTGCGCTCGACAAATCACATGCTGTGTTTCACGTGTTTTCACTGATGATATCTGAGCCTTGATAAATGCTTGTGGCTGACAAGTGTAAATAGTAAAGATCCAGATGTATGCATGGCTGTGTGTTAATAATTAACTTAATAAATACTTATTCCTCAAAACACATAGTATTTACTTAAAATGACCCAAACAAAGACAGTAAGGAGCTCTGAATGATAATTATGGGAAAAAAAAATAGTGTACAAAAAATAATATCGTCGCTGTCGGGCGTAATCCTCATATCTCCAAAACCGTTATTTTTCAGGAAATACAAAAAAAAACGCCGTACCTTATCTGCAGTACACAGGGTTTAGTTCGTGTTGCAGTGGATTGTCTTGCGCTAAATTCCTGTCCTCAGACGAGCACCAGAACTAGCGGGGGTCAAGATTTTTTTTCTTTGAGCCCAGTGTTTTGAAGACATTTACCTCAGAAGACGTGTTGAATCGTTGCGACTCTTATTAAGGAGAAATATGCCGTGAAGCTCTCCCGCGGAGTGAGGAAGAGGTGGACAGTTGAAGTGTCCAATGGAGTTATGAGATTTGCGCTCAAGCTATTTTCAAGACTTTAGATTGGTTAATAACTTGTAAAAATAACAGACCCACGTGGGGACTGACCAATAGCATCGATATGTGAAAAAATATGAAATTGACCAAATTTGGACATACGAGGTATATTTATATATATATATATATATATATATATATATATATATATATATATATATATATATATATATATATAAAATTATTTCTTTGAGTCCTAATTCCATATGCATTAAAATCTTGATTATTAACGTAAAAACAGTTGTAAAAAACGTTATGAGAAATGTCATCCAAACCTTTTAGCTTTACTGTAATCACTCAATCAGGTGCTGAACTAGACTTCTTACAGTCTAATTAACATCAACTGTGAACTATTTTTAAACGCTGCAGTTCGTCCTGCACGAATAACTAAACGAGTAAGTTGCTACAGAGGAGTTTCTCACCATTGCGGTCCTTAATGTCCACTGTAGCCTGAGCGTCCAGAAGCAGAGACAGCAGGTCTGTGGTGCCTGTGAGAGCCGCGTGGTGCAGAGCCGAAAACCTGAAAAACAAAATAACATTTTAACAAATATTACAGTTTAGGGAGGGACTAAAAATCATAACAAAATCACAGACACCGCTAGAATCTCTGGAACAACAGACGGCTTGATCTCTGAGTAAAGAAGCCATTTCGGAATTCAGATAGATTCTCCATGTTTAAGCGCCTTAAAGCTTTCGAACAATAAGTCTTTACTAAAACTTTTTGTCCTCCACCCACAATGCTTTATAACTGACGACACGCGTCATTAAAACTAATAGCTGCATAATAATCCTCAGATTAAGTAGTCTTTTCCTCTGAGGAGCCAAACTCCAATTTCTTCATGCTCCAAGAGACAGAATCTGGTGAAACTGCAGTAATCTCTATAAATGCGATCAAATTTTATGCTATTTTTATTTTTTTGAATCGGAGCAATCGTATTTTACGTTTTTTTCTCGTCTCTTGACTCATAACAAAAAGATAAAAAAAAAAATTTGTAGCTTGTTGCGGCTTTATTTTGCAGGAAATTAGGTGTGCTGTTAGAGGAAAATAATCAACAACGGAGTTACTGTTACTAACCCAAAGCTCATTGTTTTACAATAACACAAACAAAAATCCTACAAAATAAATGTCAAAAATTTCAAATTGGTAAAATTTTCATAAAAATGATGTCATTCTTCTTAACCATTTCCAGCTACATTTACTGTTCCTGTTATCACTTGATATTAGTTATAAACAGTCATTCTGACATCCAGTGTTTCTTTTATGCTGAAAAATAAGGAATTAAAAACGCAGCTTATGTTAGTGAGCGTAAACTTTTCTGACATGAAGATCATTATTATTATTATAGTAGTCTCTATTGTTACTATAGAAACCTTCCTCGTTTGACCAATCAAAATGGAAAATTCAACAGTTCTTTGGTATGAACTTGATAGCGATTAAATCTATAGCACACAAATGTGTCCACGAAAAGCAGTAAATAATAAACAAATTAAATTTTAAACACATCATAGCTTAACAGCCCTGTTTCCTGT